>NW_008630170.1:1892-6757 GCF_000691845.1 Merops nubicus | reverse complement strand
ACGTTCAACTCTAGGGCCCCCAACATAAGAAGGACATAGACCTGTTGCTTTAAGTCCAGAGGAGAGTCATGAAGTTTATCAGAGGGCTGGGACATGTTTCCTATGACGAAAGGTTGAGAGTGTTGGCGTTGGTCAGCCTGGAGAAAAGAAGGCTCTGAGGAGACCTTGCATCAGCCTTCCAGTACCTACAGGAAGGATGGGGAGGGACTTTTTTCAAGGGCATGAAGTGATAGGATGAGGAATAATGGCTTTAAACTTAAAGAGAGGAGATTGAGATTAGGTGTAAGGAATAAATTCTTCACTGTGGGTTAGGTGAGACGCTGGCACAGTTTGCCCTGGGAAGCTGTGGGTGCTCCATCCCTGGAAGTGTTCGGTGCCAGGCTGGAGGGAGCTTTGAGCAGCCTGGTCTAATGGAAGGTGACCCTGCCCATCTCAGGGGTGTCAGAACAAAGCGATCTTCCAGCCCAAACCATTTTATGAGTCTACCTCTTGCTTTTTGCCCAATGCCTAAGCTGTCAGATCTCTGCTTTGTACCATGTTTTTCTCAGTATGGCAAAGTTTTGTTACAACTACCATGACACTGACAACAAGTGGTGACTGAGAGGTCCTCCACACAACTCCAACTCCAGCTTTGTCTCCTCTGTAATCTCTGTAATGCCTTAAACACAAAAAACCTCTGTAATCTCTGTAATGCCTTAAACACAAAAAAAAAAAAAAAAAAAAAAAAAAAAAAAAAGAAGTGTGTCTGCAAACTGCTGAAATTTGCCTGAAGTGAGTTAACTTGAACATAATGTTTTCCCAGAGGGGACATGACCTCAGTATTTCTGTACTTCTTTTCCTCACCCATATTCATCACAGTGATGGCTCACTCTAACGTGGTGCTCTGGAGTGCACAGGAGTTACCAAAACTTGCTTTTCTAAGAGTTCCTGTGTTCTGGTTGATTCTCTGATGTCTAGTAAAGACTGAGGTTTTACTACCAACTTTCCCTCTGGACAACCTGTAAAGATTTTCTCCATTGGCTATGAGCAGAAATCTTTAGCCATAGAATGCCTTTGAGGTCTACATCTTTTTGTCAAAAGTCATTGAAATCGAGCAGCATGTTCAAGAATACCTGGTGGAAAAAAGAATCAGCAGGCAAAGACACTTACAGGGAGGCAATCACAAAGGTAGCACGACTGCATAGTGCTCATTTCCCTAGGAAACTGGGGCAAACAAAATTGTCATTGCTTTTGATTATGTCCTGCTGTGCGTTGCCACCTTCATTCTGCAAACATCAAAAAGCCACTGCTGTAGTAACCACGTATGACTTCTGATGCTGAGCAGGAGGAGATGAAATCCCAAGTAACAGGGAACCTATTTCTATCTAAACTTCCCAGGCAATAATGCATAAGATAATGAGAAGCTGAGAAAACTTTTTTTTTTCAGAAATTCACTTCCAATACCCCCTAACAATTGCCATCACATCTTGAAATTTTATTTTCCTTTCAGTGCAAAACAAAATAAGTGTTAAATAAGGTCCCTATTATGGCCTAAATTATTCTGAAGATGCTTGCATTGAGACCTCTGCCTGCATAGGGTGGAGCAACACGATCATGGCCTGAAAAAATAAGACAGGGCAGATGATGTAACTAACAGACAGTGACATTTCATAGCATTGCCCCTAGACAGCCCCACGTCAGTTCCAGGAATCACTGTGTAGTCTGGAAGATCACGAGATGCTGAACAGCATCCTAGAGGGCAACTGCTGGAAGACTCTGGAGACCTTCAAAACCCAGCTGGATGCATTCCTGTGTAACCTGCCATAGGTGAACCTGCTTTGTCAGGGGGGTTGGACTTCCAGCCTCTTACCATTCTGTGATTCTGTGATTCTGTGATGTCAAGGTCACAGAAACAATGTGATGGAGAGTCCTTCCTTGGAAAGCTGTGTTACAGAGGGATATATTTTGGTCCTGTTACATGTGAGTTTGCTTGCCATGAACATTTCTGCTATGAACTATTTAGTTCTTCAGGCACTATCATCTCATATCTTGCCTCTACCAGTGGTGGAGGTACAGGTGTCACATCCTTTGTGATGCCATGGTGGGTTGAAATGGGAAACTGATTTTGTGTGCTTGTGTTTGTCAGCAGCCTTGTTGACAGATGCATTCAAGTTCTTCTCTTGTATTGACAAATTCTTTCCCCTTATATTTGTTATTTGAAGCTGGACTCATCATTTCTGTCCTGACCTAGACTTCTTCTTAGCCCAGGAGCTGCTCAATGAAATATTGAAGAATCAGTTGTATCAGTAGATGAAAGATGATCCACCTGGGCACAGGGTTTCCATCAGGTACCTTGGAAGAGGTGATTGTGCAGCTGCAAACACATCTGTTCAAGCTCCAGAGCTGCACAGTGAGGAACATTGCAGCAGCAGCATGACCCATGACTGCTTGTAGGATCCACAGGGTTGTGTGCCCTGTGGTGGGGCTCAAAAGCTCCCAGGGAGAAACATGCACCATTTCTGAATCCAGTCTTCAGTGATCTGGGCTGGGCATGGACTTATCGGCTGAGGTCTTTGATAATTTGGGGGGTCTCTCTGCACTGTGACGCAAACGTTGTCTAACAGCCAGAGGATTAAACACAAGAGTTAATGTCCCTTCTCTCGCCTATTGCCATTAATGGTGGGAGCTAGAGATGTCCCTGATAGTCATATAAAAAACAAATTATTTTGGAAGGCTATTCATTTCCTGCTTCCTGAAAAACAGTCTTCTCCCTTAGAAAGAAGCCAGACCACAAAGTCTTTTCCCTTTGGAAACAAGTGTTGAAGAGGTTGCTGGAGGACAGAGACACTTGACTCTGTCGTTTCTGAATAGCCAAAAGAGTCCATGTTACTCCCAGAGGAAACTGAGGAGCTTCTGTGCAGTGAGTTATATGGGTCACACTGCTCACATTGCTAGCACGGTGTGTCTGATCCACTGTGTCTTCAGAGCAATTCGAATGTCCTGTTGGCTGAGGCAACATCCTTCGGTGAAGCAGGTGAGAGACTGAATGCCCAGCCTACACCAGAATCAGGATTCCTGGTTAGTCTCCAAAGTTTTAAGGTGTTATTTAACCTTAAGAAATCCACACAGTCATCTGGGCTGGCTGTCACTGAGTTTTGCATAACCAACTTTGAGCTTTGCATGTAGGATTTGTCACACAGGAAGACAAGCCGTCGCAGACTCACCTTGCCAGGGCTGAGGGAAATCCTCTTTAGTTACAAATGAGTTGGGGCAAGTAGCACACAAACATCTTTTACAAACAAAAATGCTGTCTGAGATAGCAGGAAAGCCTCGAAGCAATCAAAGCAACTCCCCGAAGTGCCAATCATTGTAATTCTACTCTAGAAGCATGATGAAGTTGTGCATTGGCTGACTGTCTGTTGCTGCACATTGGTTGTTTGAGGGCAGCACTGTGGAAGGTATCAATAGCCACTTTACTCCCATTGGTGCTGTGGACTACAGAGAACATCATATACTAGCCATACCAGGCTGGGGAGACCACAAGGCTCAGAAACTCCTGAATATAATCTTTTTCCTGGCTTTCCTGGCATAAACATATGGCCACCATTAACAATAATCGCTGATTACCCCAGTTTCTAATCGAACACAAGACACCCTGGTGTGCAAAATAGGGTAAGAATATATTGGCAGGCAATCTAAAGAAGCAAAAGTGAGGATTATGTGGGTTCCTTTGGGTATGTGTCTAGAAGAGTGAACCCGAACTTAGCTTGACCAGTCATCTGCTAGCCCCATCAATATGTCATTTTTGATTGCAGCTGAAATGTGCTGGCTAACTATTGCTTTCCTATCACGTTAGCCCTACTTGTTCTAAGGTATGAACTGCACTGTGGACTCATAAAAGGAAGCCAATAATTAACAAAATCATTGCTACATCTGTGAAGCACAGATTTACCATTCCAGATCTTGGCAATTCCTCACCAGGGTCGTTCCTTCCAATATTATTTCATTTTGGCAAAGTTTTCAGACATAACTGTTGTGATAAAGAATGACACACATTAGCTGGAATGACAGCTCTTAGGCCATTGTATTCATCAATCATAACTTTTTATCACATCTAAATATGTTTCTTAATATTATAGTAGCGATTCAGACAAAAAGATCTATTTTAAAATTTGGAATAAAATGTAAGAAGTTTTTTTCTGAGTCAAACTGTGTCCTGTCTCTGATGTATCAAGTTGAGAACTTGTAGCAAAAGGTGTAATGGACAAAGATGAAGTCCTAGCAGACTTCCTAACAGACCTCAGTTTTTTGTAGCAACTGGTTTAGAGATCTCCTGAGTTAGAGCTTGAATATGGGCTACACCTTCTACACGGCTACCATGGACATATATTTTTTGGATGCCATCTAGAAGCAAATTTCCATGCACCAAATGGCAAAGAAACATAACATTCCTTCTTGTTCTAAACCTGACACCTTTTTCAAGCACTACTCCCCTTCTCTGCACTACTCATGGTTGTCCAGATCATGATCTAAAAACAAAGCCCAGGTAGGTAAATTCATCTGCAGATTACTTAACTGAGATTTTGGTAACTCTCTTCTCCTCCAAATGATTTTTGTTATTTACTTATTTATTATTGTTGTTATTTACATTTTGATTTTGGTTTAAAATCAGCTTCAGCTGACTTGGCAAATGCTTCTGGGGTGCTTTGTTTCCAAGGAAATATTTGGGTCAAACCTAGCAACCAGAAGCTGCTTTGTTATTATTTAACAAATAGCCCAAACCTTTGCTCTCCATCCAACCATCCCTCAGATTTTGAAGAGCTTGGAAATCTAATCCCACACTGAAGCTTTGCAAACAGTCCCTCTCTTTATAATGGACCAAGCCA
>NW_008630170.1:0-1861 GCF_000691845.1 Merops nubicus | reverse complement strand
CTGAACCGTTGCATTGCTCGATACTTGATACGAGCTCCAATTGTTGCAGTGTGTTTCCATCCCTGTTACTTGCTACTGCTCTAATGCTGTCCTTCCTTCTCCCTGGATCCTTAGGAAAATGCATCAGACAAAAACTGATCAGGGTTTCTAGTACTGTCAATGGTGTTACTGCACAACTTTATCCATTAGGTACCTTGAGGCTTATTAGAAGCATCTGGAAAGTTATCCATCAGGGGTGCCCACAGAGACCTCTGAGATTTCACCTTTTTCCTCTCAGACAAGCCTCTTTTAATTTTCTTTTGAGTAAACAGCTCCAAGACACCTCTGCTTCATCTCTAGTCAAAATATCACACATGAGGTAAACGTATCCCATTTATATTTAAAATTTTGCTTACTAGTTTGGGTTTTTTTCCTTTGTTTTTTGCCTTTTTCTTCCCCCTTTAGAATTGCACCATAAAAATTTAATGATCCCTTGCATATATTAGAGACATATATGGAGATCTATGCTGCTTAAAAGTTAAGTATAAGTGTTCAGAACAAATTGCTGCAGAGGTTTACACTGCCCATAAAAGAACTCTCAGCGTGGGGCAATGATAGCCAGGAGCTGGCACTTACCCTTTGCTATTTAGAAGTGTGACCCACTTTAATCAACATGAAATAGAAATCCAGCCACTGATACAGGCAAGGGCTGAATTAAAAAACATAAACAGTGCCTGGTTTGTACTTGGGTGAGTGCTCTTGAGTCTTTCTGCCTTCTCACTACATGACTTTCTAGTTCTTGTGATTTTGGGGCTTTTCTGCTAAACATGTTGTTTTCTGTAGGCTTCTAGGAAGCTGTAATGTCTTGGTCATTTTCTATGAGTCTCTCCGGACTATGTGGCATCATCTGTTCTGCTAAGGAATACTCTCTAGCTCTGAGGCCAAATAACCCTGCTCAGACTGTGTCCATGTAGCTTGTTTCTCTCACCCCAGAATAGAGTGGTCTCCTCCATGCTGCCTAATGGGAATAGACTTTGGTTTGTGCTCTCCTCCAGACTTCTTGGGCATTGCCTCACCTGTTCAGAACATGAGACAACACATCACCAACACTTGTAACCACTGAACAGGACTGGACAACTGCAGAACTGTGCGAGAAACCATGTCCTGGCATGGGTTATTCTGCTCGGATAGATCTAGACCACACCTAATGTAGTTGTATGAGCTGGATGAAATCAGGATGTTATCCAAGGGTCCTTCCAGTCAAATTTTCCTTTGATACTACCTAAAGAAATTTAGATATTGATGCACAGCTGAGTCTTAAAAGGACAGTACCAGGGTTTTTTTCATCTATTACTTTAGAGAAAATCTTGAGAGACTGCCCCACACAAATTGCTGAGAGCACAGTTTGCCACCAGAAGGGATCAAACAACTAAGGGTGAAGTACATAGAGTGGTTTAGTGGTCTACACCTGAACTCAGTGCTGTCAATTGCCCTCCATGGGGAGCTGACAGCAACCATGGGGCTGGACTGCCCTCAGCTGCAGGTGATCCTGGGTTGGATAGGTGAATGCTGACATGGACCTTGCTATTCAGGACAGCTGCTCTTGGCATCAATCCCTACCTCCACTGTGGTTTTGACATTCCACCTACCTTGAGGGCAGCACCTTATCTGTCACACTGCAACCCTACAGGGGTGACCTAAAGCAATTGAATGTCACTGAAAAGGAGCTTCCTTTGACAAAAGCCCTAAAAGATGCCACAGCTTGGAAGAGTGGTGGTCAACAGAAGATCAATTACCCTTTTGCACCCAAAATATCATGCTGTGGCATTGGTTCAGGCTAATTCAGGATGATAAGCAGACATAGAATCATAGAATCATTTAG
>NW_008630169.1:0-18517 GCF_000691845.1 Merops nubicus | reverse complement strand
TGACTTGTGGTCTCTTTAAATTCATTCCTCCTGCCAGTTTACTTCTACACCAGCACAATATTACTTCATAATCATAGCCTTGGAAAAATGGTAGTGAAGGGAGTGTAAGTGGACTATTTTGTGCATCACATTTGATGCCTGTTCAGACTGATGTCTTGTAGGTTTTAAGTGGTGTATTTTATGAGAAAAATCTTATGAAATCATATGAGTTGGTCAGTTGTTGGAGAAAGCAGATGACAGTGGAGGCACCCCTGGCCACCAGGGGTGACAGGATCTCACTGTCCAGCAGAAAATCCTGTCCAAGTTCCCCACTCAGGATTTGCAATTGCTTTATTTTTATGGACAGTGCTCTGTGTGCTGTTACACTTCCCTGTTCTGTGATGGAGTTATGACCACCACCAGGTTAACTGTGTGCCTGGGATCTTCAAGGCTGGTAAGGAAGAGGGTAATCGGCCTGTTGTCCAGGAATCTTGGGGTGGGGGGCAGGAAGGAAGAAGAAATGAGTTTTGTCTACTTGGTTCATAGGATCTTCTCAGGTGCTGATAATAAGGAGAAAGGGAATGAATATGTGATTTATACAGAGACAGAGAATGACTGCTTGCCTTATAAAATGGTGTTGGCTATGCTAACCACATTACCAGGGGTGAGGACCAAGGTACCAGTCTTGCCTGTTTTATCCTGACACCTCCACAAGGCAGTTCTGGTGACTGAAAATCCTGGAATAGTGTTGATTCTGGATATTTTTAATATAAACATTATTCAGTTATGAAAAAGACTTCTTATGAAGTTATTTGAGATGTGGAGCAGAGCAAAAGGAATTTAATCTTTGGTAGTGTTTGTAATGTGGGGTTTGCCTAGACAGTCTAATTTGAGTTCCTGTAGTTTCATTTCAACTTCTTAGATGACTCATCTACTTCAAATGACAAGTCAGGGAGAAGATAGCACCTGCTGAAAGTGGACTGCTTTTGTGTAGGTTTTCCTTACCTGCTGTGGTGCTGAAATTTCCTTGGTATGAATTGCTCATGAATGGAAAGATGCTTTCATGCCAGATCTGGAAGTGTACCAGGCCTCTGGTGAACTCCCATGACTACAATGCAAGAGGGCTCAAGGCCTCAGAGTGCTTAGTTAAAAGCTAATTTTAGTGGTGACACACAGAGAATGGGCATTAAACTACCTGGATGTTTGGCATCACTCCACTTTCCTTTGCAATACACCTACATCTTTCTTTCAGTGTCAAGTACCGAGGTGTGTTTGGGGTATATGTAGCTTCCTATTCAAGACAGGCAAATTTTGGAGAAGCATTGTGGTTGCTCTCTGTTTCTGATGCTCTTCTAAAAGTTGATCCTCAACTTCCTTAGCACCTGCTCTTACCCAAAAGACTTAATTCCTTTGTAGGTAACTTCTTTAAAAAAAGGGCAGAAATGTGTTTTTGTTCTGTGCTTTTGTGGGAGGTGATAAATTAGAGTTGTGCGGTGAGCCATGGAACAGGAGTCTGGATGAGTGTGGGGGCTGAAGCGAGAGCAAGGAAGAACTCGTGACTGGCTGACCTTGGGACAGGCTGACGTGCTGATGTGATAAGGAAGTGGAGTGGGAGGAACCAATGAAGAGTCACCACAACCACCACGGAAGTCAAGAGGACCAATTGGTATTTGCCACGACTTGCTTGTAGAAAGTATATAAATCCTGTGTGTGTAAAAAATAAAGCTCTCAATCTTAGTCTTAGTCTTGGCTTCACTCCTGAACCTGGTCTGTGCAACCAGTTGCCACATGCCTTATTTTTGTGATTGATAGGGTTAAAAGTTTTCCAGTGTTGAAACATAGGTCTCTCAGGTTGGTTGCTAACTGTGTTTCCTGCTGTATTGTTGTAATTTTAAACAGTAATGGTGATAACAGTAATGATGATAACACGGGGAGAAAACCATATTCTGCACTAAATATAGTACACTGGATTAGAAAACTGGTAAAGAAGCTGGGATACCGACTATCTTACTACTATAGCTTCAAAGGCAAGACTATGTGCAATATTTTACATGACTGCATTGGCTGACAAGATGCATTTCTCTTAGTAGTGGCATGGCGTTATTTCTACTGAACTTCAATAGAACGTGTGATCTTGATCCACCTCTAAGTTGTTGTTTCTCCCATGTACTTAACAGACACAGTGGCAACATTTTAAGTATTAATTTCTTTTACTTGTTTCAATAGAGTTGCACTAAATAAAGCATCTCTGACAAAAAAAAAAAAAAAAAAAGTCAGTCACGAAGAGGAAGGAGGTAGTGGGCAGTCTCTGTTGTTCTCTCCTCCATTTCCAAACTCTGTGTTTATTGCCAGCTTTACTTGAATGCCCCAAGCATAGTGAATGGTCATCCTTGGACTTCCTAACCTGATTTTAATGTGTTTAAGGCATTGTAACTGGCTGACCAGTGATGAGCTCTGTGTGGCCCTAGGCAGAAGTCTTCTTACCAAGAAAGTGTCTGAAATCAAAAAGCTATCACTTAGGCCAATACTTTATCTTAAAGCTGAACACAGTCACTACTAAATAAATTTATGTCTAATTAAATATATTTGGTTTCACTTTCTAGCCACAGATTTCTTTGATGCCTTTGTCAGTCAGAGTACAGCTCTTTTAAAATTTTTTTAACTGTTACCGTTGGCGATAACTGATTTTTATTCAGGTAGAAGAGACATTTCAGAAAAGTTAATGCAATATAATGTGTCTGGGCTCACCAGTGGAAGGAAGGAAGGCTTGTATATTTTCCAGATTGTCAGTGTGCATTCTTCACTTTCTTGTACAGTATTGAGTTGCCTTATTTCCTGAGTATTTAGTTTGTGATTGATAGTTATTTGCTATACTCTGATACTAGAAGCTTCTTTGTCAAGGAAGTAGATACCTGTTCTCATGTGCTATTGGCAGAAGAATTTATTTATTCTCTTCTACAGATCTGAGAGGAAGTTGTAACATAGTAATGCATAGCAAACCTCAGAACAATTCCTGTATTTTATCTGGCCAAAATGTCTGATATAACCAGTTCTTTTACTGCTTTAGTGATAATGATGGGAAATAAAGAGAATAGTTCAGAAAGCCTAGTCATTCCCTTCTGCCCTTGTTTTTCTGGTATGTGAGGTGTTATTGCTCATTGTGAATCTCTCTGCTTTTTTCTTCTGGGTGGAGGTATATGATGCTCAAGCCTGATGGATCTTAGTCTGAGTACAGATTGGCTTAATGATTGCATAGAAATTTTCTTGTAGACTTTCTGTAATGTGTAATAATTTTGACATGGACATTTAGGCCACTTCTCTAAGACTTCTGTGGGCCTTTATCATCTTTGGAGAGGTTTTTTTCCAGGTGATTTGTGCCAAGTCCTTTGAAAAGTAGTATGGGATAAGCTAGACCTCAGAGATTCTGTGTAAGCTACACTCCTATGCAAAGGTCAATTAATTGAATACTTTAATGATTCTGTAGCCGTAATGCTGATGTTTTTAAATGTCCAACTACAGGAACAAATTAATTTTGTATAGCTCCATGAGGAATTAATGAGATTAATTGTTGAATGATGAAAATGCAGAATTAACAGTTTTATGTATGGGCATAGATTTCATAGAACACTTAATGTATTTTAAGTCATAAGCCTAATGGCTAGGATAAAAAAGCTAGTATTCAAGAGAGTTATAAGGGGAGAGATATGATCGCAGCATGAATTAAAAATACAAAGTGGCCAGGAGTTGTTAGTAAATTGTATTTACATAGTTGTCCTGGTTGGATTTGAACAGAAATAATTCTGTTCAGTGTTTTTACTTTTCAGCTCAGTCTCTTCTAAGTAACTGCGCTTTCTGAAGTTATCAGCATATTTTTGCAGACTGTCTTCTTCTAGCAGTGGTAATGCTTATGTTTAGAGTTACTATGAAGTATTGGTATGCAGACCAAGGTCACTGCTAAATCCTGTGTACCACACTGAGAGGGGCATAGAGTAAAAGGCCACACCTGTGGGGAGGAGTGGAGAAGACAGGTGACCCTAAACTGACCAGTGAGGTATTCCATCTCATAGCCATCATATTCAGTATAAAGCTGAGAGAACATGAGGGTCAGGATCTCTTCTTCAATGGCTGGAATCCAAGGAGGACTTCTTTCTGCCTTCGGTGCTGATCCATGTGTTCCTGAATCCAGTTCCAGAATTCAGCTCCTGTATCCGGTTCCCATCTGACGCTGAGTTCAGCGTCAAAACCTAAGCTAGATTGCATTTGTGCAGGCACAGTTTGTGTGCACAAGTGCATTCTGCTCTGTGCAAAAAGAATTACTGCAGTTACACCGTGTATGAGCTTTATTTAAGTATTAGGGGGGACTCTGTTCTTCAGAACTGGACTGTCTGAGAGATTAAAAGAAAATACATTCATAGCTACTTCATCCATTTTCATAGATTTTATTCTGTTTAGTACTCGCTTCTACAGACATCTTAGTCTTGGATTTGAGGCTGACTTAAAATTTGTATGCCCTAATCTGCTACATTTAATAGTTTTCTGTATGTTGGGGTGGCAGAAGAGGTGTGTAAAAATGCAGATGGTGTAGATTGGTATGTAAGAGTTTGTATAGATTCTTAGATAAGGTATTTAGTGTTCTTCAGTTGCAACTACTCTCTAACCTTTCAGATAGTAAAGAAATAAGAAAATTTAACAACAAATATCATCCTCCTCTTCAGAGATGAGGTAGAACCACTGCAGTGTTGGGGAAGGAGTCTTCAGGTAGTGTGTGAAGGGATCTAAGGAATGCAGAAATCTTTAAAAGAGGTTTGTGTTGGAGTAGTGTAGAGTAACACTGAGCTACTAAAAAAAAGACTTGGTAAATCATTATGGGGCAGCGAGGTTACTGACTTCTGTTTTTGAGGAGACGAAGAAGACTGAAAGGAATAGTTTTAGATCTATTTTGCATGGAGTTACTGCACAGTGGAAAGTGTCAGACCTTTATACATAGCAGGGAATGAATTGTCACATGCTTGTATGAAGAAGTATGTCTGCATGTCCAATGTGTAAGTGATATGGTCCAGCCATCTCACCTCTCTGTCTTGTCTTTTTGAAACTTGACTAATGAACAGTAGATAAAACTAAAATGTTAATGTCAGTTGTTGATCATGCTTGTTCAAAGATCCTTCTTCTCTTTGCTAGCTGGAGACAGTTCTGTGAGGGTTAAATTTCTGTTAAAAAAAAAAAAAAAAAAGACAGGAAAAAATCTCTATGTCAGGTTTAGAACAACTTGAAGGAACTTATTCAGATAAGCTTAAATACTGGATGAGTATTTGTGTTTGTGGGGTGTTTATGGAATTTTCATGTGCTTTCTGTGAAGTGGCGTGCCTAAAAATGCTTTTCAGTTATATCCTTTCAGAAGAAGTGAAGCATGGCCATATATAATAGCTCTTGAGATGTTTTCTATTGCATGAACCTAAGTAGTTAAAAGTAGCTCTAATGGCTCTGCTGCTCTAAAAGTGGGATAGTAGGGACTGAATTGTTCACAGTATGAAGGAACAGGTTGGCTGTAAGGACAAGCTTACACTAGACAAATGGATGGCATCAAAAACATGACCAGATGAAACTCTGACATGCTGCCTATTGTGACATGGAAGTAGTAGGCATCTTGATGTGGACTAAAGTTGTGTTATTTCACTGCTAACTTTTGAAATTGTCAAAAAGAACTTGTCTGCAACAGAATGATTTTTTCCATTAGTGGAAAAAAAATTCATTGTTCTTAAAAAGCTGTTTTTTTTGAGTCTGACCATTGGTAATCCTTTGTTTTGATCTCTTGCAGGAGACAGCTAGCTGTAAAGGCTTCATAATTTATTGAGCCTGAGCTTTCATTATACTTATAAGTTTTCTAAAGAAACCGGATGCTAAAACCAGTGTGTGCTTTGGTTGTGGTATAGTTAGTATGTTCTTGAGGATTTTGGAAGACTTGTAGGGCTCAGCATACCTGAAGAAGTCATGCCTTCTGGCAAGGAATGGTTGACTGTAATCTCTTCTATGCAATCATTTTCTGTGATCTTAATTTTTTAGGCTAAATTTTTGTCTGTGAAAACTTTGTTTCGCTGTATGACAGTGAATACTCTTCTAGTCTTATGATCTCTTGGCTGAAGTGCTTATTTGTTTATAAAAAGTACTGCTTTGTAACACCCCACATTTCTACTTGTTTAGTAGACTAGAGAATGGCATCTATTTATTGGTGCAAAAGGAGTCTTCTGACCACATGGAAAAGCTGCAGATTTTCCTCATCTGTATCACTGGCTATTCACCTTGTGAGCCGGAGGAGGAGAGGGGTATATCTATTAAGAGGAAGGAGGCATATAGCCACTAAATGCCTGGCTCCTACTTTCCTACTTCAGTACTTGAAACTGCTTTTTCAGTTGTGTTTTCTGTGTAGGTCCCACTGAGAATGCAGGCTGCAAAGATTGCCTTTGCTATCAGAGTACTGCATTGCATAAAGTATTCAAAAGACAGAAGAAAGAGTACTAAGTAGATGTGCTTTATTCTAAACGTAGAAAGCTTTTTGCCTTGTCAGTCCATCATATTCTTGTACTGAAGAATATCCCACTGCAGGTCATCTCTGGAGGAGAAAGCACAGGGAAGTATTACTTTTAAAAAAGGGGGATATGCTGCTGATTTTTCCACAGAAGATAAGACTCCCAGTGGGATCCCAGTAATACCTCCAGGATGGTGGTCTTCTTCAGCGAACAGGAGGACAGTGGTGATGAAAGGAGGGATGGGCAACGATTGCTTTCTTCCAAAGTAAAAGGTTTTAATAATGTGAAAATAAAAATAAAACTAAAACAAAAGCACCTGAGGCAGGCACTGATAACAGCACCCACCCCAGGGGGAGAAGTGAATGAGCCTTGGGGTCAGAGGTTTTTAACAGGCTGGTAGGTGGGTTTACAAAAAGCATTGTCCTGTAAGGATACAGAGATGGGATACCTACAGGTCAGGGGTCCAATGGGTGTTAGGGGATTGGTCTTGTGGTGGCTAAGCCAACCACGACCTGGGAAAGATGGAAAATTCTGAATGTGTGCCCATGTTTGGAGACAAAGATGTAATAGAAACCTTTGTCTCCAGGAGGCGCATTGCAACAGGGAAGTGCACTGGAAGGTTTGTCATACAAACAAAATACAAATTCTAGTTTATGTCCTAAAATCTTGTGTCTTGTCCTCCTTCAGTAGGCAAAAGATGAACAGATCTTCAATGTGTGCATAAGGATAGCTCAGGATTAATTTTGCAGTCATGTTTTGAAATAGTAGAAAGCACATAGTCTTTGGTTTCGAGTCTCACAGAACTTAAGCAATCGATATAATGGGATGGGGTCAGGGATGTGAACGGACTTTTTTTCTGTAATCTAATTATTCCAAAATGTTTTGAACTTACTGTCATTTAACTTGAGGATGTGTGAGCCAGCAGTGTGCCCAGGTAGTCAAGAAGGCCAACAACATCTGGGTTTGTATCAGGGATAGTATGGCCACCAGGACTAGGGAAGTGATCAGCTTCCTCTACGTGGCACTGGTGAGGCTTCATGTTGAATACTGTGTTCAATTTTGAGCCTCTCATGACAAGAAGGACATTGAGGTACTGGAGCATGTACAAAGAATGGCAACAAAGCTATCTGAAGGGTCTAGAGCACAAGTACTATGAGGAGTAGCTGAGGGAACTGGGCTTGTTTAGCCTGGAGAAAAGGAGGCTCAGGGGAGACCTTTTCCATATCACTCCCTACAACTACCTGTAAGGAGGTTGTGGCAAGATGGATGTTCATCTGTTCTCCCAAGTAACAAGCAATAGGACCAAGAGGAAATGGATGCACCAGGGGAGGTTTAGATTGAATATTAGGAAAAATTTCTATACTGAAATATCTGGAACAGAGTGCCTGGGTAATTGGTTGAGTCAACATCCCTGGAGGCGTTTTAAAGATGTGTAGATGTGGTGCTGAGTGATATGGTTTAGTGGTGGGTTTGGCAGTGCTAGTTTTACAATGGGACTTGATGATCTTAAAGGTCTTTTCCAACCTGAACAATTCTATTATTTTATTCTATGAAGCCATCAGAATTTTATCCTAGCATTGCCTGAATAGTTGTCCTATTGCTTTTTCTGTTTGTTGTTTATGCAATCTTTGTGTAATGAATCTATTTTGAAAGTGAAAAACTGGTTGTTTCCTACAGATAAATAAAACTATTGTCATAGATGAAAGTGATACATCACGGAAAATCTTGGTTTTGTATTCTGTACCCTTAACAGCTAAAAATTTGGTTTCTTCTCCCTGCCTCAGCCTGCAGTTGTGTAGCCAAAGCAATGAGCAGATTTGTGTCTCGATGTCTACTGAATGAGAACTTCATTAAAGTGATGTAGATCAATCTTACTTGAGCTGAATTGTGCTGATGTAGTGGTTCCTTCCTTGAGGTGTCATTGAATTTTTTAAATCTCTCTTAATTCTTTGATTACTTTATTGGGATTTTTAAAGTCTTTGTTCTGTAAACTGTCACGGGAAAATGAAAGTTATGCATTTCACAAGAGGGAAGTAACAATGTTTATTGATATAAGATACTGTTTCAGCAAAGTTTGAAACAGTGAATGTGACTTTGAGGAAACAGAATTTCATGGCTAGGTACACCTGATTATTTACTACAAAGAGGACAAGCTAAAAGAAAGATTATGGGTACAGTTAAGACTGAGTGAACCCTTAGCAATGATTCAAAGTTTAAGCATGCTATATATGTATATCACTTACCAGCGATCTGTTGTGGCAAGGAATCTCTCAGCCCTGGGGAGTATCCTTGACAGGCATCCCCCTGCTTAAGGGGGGATCCTGTAGGGCAGCAGCCAGTGGCTGTGCAGGAGAGCTCAGAGGGCTCTTGGGCTGCCTACTATTTCTGGGGGTAAGATGATTGTCTTGTAGTCATATTTGCTATTGCTCTTGAACATATTGTTCAGGGTAGCCCATGGCTGTGGTATTATGTAGTTCCCCTGAATCTGGCTTAGGAGGATGGGATCCTTTACACCCAGATGCAATCATGACACGCAGATGCATCATTATCACCAAAGCAGATAAACAGAGATAAGAGTCGTGTTGATGAGGGGTAAGATGCACCGTCACAAGGCAGACAGAACAGGACATATCAATATTTGTCTGTAACTGCATCCCGCAAAAACGTGACTAGTTAGACATGTTGAGACTTTGTTTTAAGATGAGCTCAGAATTTTGTAATGAATTTCGTACACAGAGGTAAAAAGCTTTGTGTTTTGGGTGAAAACATCACGTGAACAAACAGTGCATGAAAATAGTTAAGCACGTAGCAATTAAAACACTGAAAACTTTCAGTCATGAGGTATTGTTGGTGGTGTTTTCAGATATGCAGAGGAAAAAGCTTTCAGTTGTTCTTAAGTCAGCTTGTAACTGAATTCACAGTTGTAGAGCTTGGCAACAAAAGGCTTTTTGTTCACAATTTGAATTCTTCTAGGACATGACAATTACTGAGCATAAACAGAAGAGTATTTTGTGTGAGCAGGCAAATATAGCACATGGCTCTATTTGTGACTTATCAGAAATCCATAATTTACATTAAAATATTTAGAATTACAGGGAGAAGCTACCCGTTGGGTGATTTTGGATTTCTGTATGAACGAGCATGATGTAATCACTTTAAGAACGCACATACTGCTGTATTTGATGTGGTAGCAAGATGTGCAACCCAGGCAAAACTTTCTGAGCGTTACTTGCAATTGTTTCATTAATTTAGTGAGGCAATACTGACTGGCGCAAAGCCAGTGGTTGCTTGATAAAAGAAACAACAAGAGCTTATACTTCTGCTGTTTGCAAATAAAGCATACTAAAGAAAATTATTCTAATGATTTTCCCAAACCTTCTTCAATACCACCAAGTTTTGTTGTCATTGTAGTTGTATGATGTGATTTGCATGTCAAGTAAGTATGTTCAGCAATGTGCATTTTCTTACTATTGGTGTGATACTTATGCCTTCCACACTCTTTACAACAGTCAGCATGCTTTTTGTAGGATGTTACCCTAATCACGAAGAACGAGCAGAAACACGGGTGAAACTGTAGAAGTTTTGACTGATAGGTTTCTGTTTATTGCATAGTGGGAACAACAACCTGGTTAAACAGGGACTGACCTGAAAGAACAGAAAGAAATAACTTTTAATAAAGCACACACTCCCTGCCCTGCTGTGTGATGTCTTAAATTGTCTTAACTGCGCAAGTCATGCTTTTGATTAAAATGGGTGTGTCCACAGACAAAAGTGTAATGATTCCCAAACTATGAAATGCATTGAGGTGGTGGGTGTGACTTGATAAATGAGCATATCATTTTAAGTTGTTGGCTTGGTAATTTTTTGTAGAGTATGGAAACTGAGGTTTATTTTCTCCATTTGAGAAGTGCGCAAGCTGCCTTGTTAGCGGAAAGGTGTGCATGTGGGAAAAACACTGAAAAAGGATAACCTGGAGACTCTAAGTTCTTTGTCAATGTGGGATTCTTGGGTTGGTCAGTAGTTTAAACTGTTATATCGAGAGTGTGTTCTTTTTCTGGCCTTTTTCAGGTAGTGGTGCTACAGCAGTCGTCCAGGCAGCACTGTGCAAACCCAGGCAAGAACGTGTAGCAATAAAAAGGATCAACTTAGAAAAATGCCAGACCAGTATGGATGAATTACTTGTAAGTAAATCAGAGGGGAATGTATTATATGGAGACTGTCTTCTATTTTGATTTTGGTTTTCACTTGGTCCTAGAGTGAGGGTGGAATTTTTGATGCAGGATAAGAGTGAGAAAAGGATTTGAAAATAATCTGAAAGAAGCATGCTCTTGCCCTAAAACTATATTTTACTAATGTATATTTTCTAATGCCACAAAAATAAGAAGTGCAGATTTGAATCTTGGGACAACCAGCAGTTGGGAGCTGTGGGATGTACCTTACCCCTTGCTTTCTGGAGACTTGATTTTCAAGAGGTTACTGTCTGGTTGTCTGTGTTTGCTTAATACCACATTTTCCTTTGGTTAAACACGGATTAAAAATACAAAGTTAAAATTTAGTAGGTCTTCTTAAAATGTCTGAAGAACCAAAACATGGCAAAAACGAGTTGTTGGATTGTTTTGGAAAGGTAACTTTTGAGGGGAAAAGTACAAATGGCTACAATGTTCTACTGCCATCTACACAAAAAGACTCTTGTTAAAGGTAATAATGTGCATTTATCCAGTAGGCCATAACAAGCCTTTTGAGGAATGCTGTTGGTTTGGGTCACTGATCGGAGGAGGAAGGGACCTGTAAGAGGCCCTTCATAAAAAAGGTCTGCGAGAGTTTTCCCTCTGCACAGGTTATGGCAATCCAAACAAAGTCAGAAAGAATGATTAAAAGATGAAACCTGTTGCTCTCTAATGCTTTTAGTCAGGTGATTATAAGACTAATGCATATTTATGTGTAGGCAGCATAACAAGAGTTGAAGGACACAAGACCATTCTAAAAGTGAGAACACTCTCTTCTGTTCCACAGGTTATGCTACTGCCTAGAGACTGTGGGCTTTTTCTAATGCAGAAATTCCCGCCTCTGAAGGAAATGATCTCCTCAGCAGGGAATTGCCAGTGCAAAAGATATCTTGAATTTGATACAGAGGGTATGGTCCATCCAGTTTCTTCAGATAAAATGGCTTTTTTACAGTGGAGGACCCAAAATGCTCTTCCCTTGGTGATTGATGGCATTCACCTTCAGTTTATGTGACAGCTTGTATGGGACATTGTTGTGTTTTTAAAAGAGGACTGTGGTAGTGGAAGCTACCTCTGAGGCAGTGAGACTTCTGTCAACTAAAAACTCAAAAGATAAATTCTGAACTGTGTTAAGAAAGAGAACAGCCCAAGGTGAGATGCTGTGCATGATGTATTAAGATCTACAGTCCATAAGGAACATTCTATAAAACAAGTAATACTAATAATTGTAATATAAAATGATCAAAAATTTGATCTTTTTTGATTAGAATTTGAACTAATAACAGGAATTAAGAATTAAAAAGTTAGAACAAATAAAACCAGACCAAACTGCCAAAAATCTGCAAGAGGTATTCAGGTGGTCTAGGGAAATGACTGCAGGTAGTTACCAGCTTGTACAAAGTTACCTTGGTAAGTGCTTTGGTATGCTTACTGCTCACATGTCTCCACTGTCTGCCAAATGAGGCAATGGGTCTTGAGTTTTTGGTCCCATATTGCTTTCTTTTGGTAAGAAGACAACTGTCCATACCATTTTTTTTTTTTTTTTTTTTTTTTTTACATAAATCAAGTTCTGCTTTTCTGTGTTCAGATTTTGTGTTTCTTTTATTTGTTGATATGTTTTGATATGAACATAAGTTTTGGATTTCCAAGTTCCTGCTTAGGGGGGTAAACTGTATGTGATTCCTTTTGTTTTTGTATGTGCATACACACAGATGCATGCATAGAGAGACTTAATTCTTTTTTCATGAGGGGAAGTATATTCTGAGCTCTAATAGAGAGATTTTAAAATTCTGTTAAAAAATAGAGAGGGAAAGGGCATCATTTACCTTCAAAATTCTTGTTAGAACTGTACTAACATTTTTATTTTAGTTGATAATACTCAGAATGCTCTTGCATTTTGGGTTTTCTAACACTATTTTTGAGACTACTCAGTTTTCAGTTGCTTGTATTTCTGATCAAACAGCTTCCACTGTCACAGGGATGTTCTAAAACTGTCTGCCCTCTGAACATGCTGTTTTGTAAAATCCCACTCTCGAGTGCTTATGAATAGTGTGCAATAGCACTCTTCACAGATTCTCAGCTGTGTGGCCTTCAGAGAAGTGGAAAATGCAGGAAGCATGGTGCCCATGTAAGCAGACTTAGGATTTGGGCCATCATCAGTTAAAACAGACAGACAGTGTGGAAAGGAGCATAAATAATACTAAGGTTACACAAACTGCCAGATTCCTGAAAGTCAGCACCTTGTTTCCTGGATTGTGCTGTGTACTCACTATTGTAAGCTAAATGTAACTTTAACCCCATGAGCCAGGGAAAAATTTCCTGTCCATAGTATTATCCTGACTGGTTATTTCCCCCCATCCCCTTGCTTCCAGTTTTTTAAAACGAACAAAAAACTCAACACTACAAATCAAAGAATATTCTATAGAATGGCTTATTTGATTGGAAAGATTTTCTAAACTGTTTGAATTTCTCCTCTGGATAGCCCTTTGAGACAGGCTCACTGGAGGAGCCACTTGTGTGTTATGCCAAACCCTGGGTGTCAAACAGCTGTACCTTGGGTGTCTGTGGAGCAGGACTCAGGAAAGCACCCTCTGAGCTGTGGAACCTGCCTGGTCACTGGGAGCTGGCCCTGTGGGTGCTGCAGTGGAGCACCAAAAGGAGCTGTCTTGCAGGTTCTTATTAAGTGATTAGCCTACCTGCCCTCAGGCTGACACACATTTTGTGCCACTGCTCAGTGAAAATGGATCAGGAATAACCTGGCAAAAAAGAAGTTAGCTTTTAACCTGGACATATTTCCTACTGCAGTGCACAAACACTTGTGGTAGCCACAAGGGAGGAGAGAGAAGCAGGGAGGCAAGGGAGAGACTTTAAATTTTGAGTGCTGCTGTAGCTTTGGTGCTGTCTGATGTCTAAAGTGATGTGAATGTGGAGAAGGCTCTGGGGTGTTCTCCTGGATGTCCTGCTGCAAGCTTTTTCTCTGTCAGTGTAATTTCAGTGAATGTTTTTCTCTCTCACCTGTGCGTATCGTGGGCCCTAGCCAAGTAACTGAAGGTTGTGGAGGCTCACAGTTCTGTGTGACAGGGGCTCTCCAGAACTGCAAGTCTCAAATGAATGCTTTCCTGATTACAACATAATCCCTTATCTTTCATGGGCTTCTTTCTATTTCTTTATTTTTGTTTTGCAAAGACTCTTTGGCCATGGTTACTGTTATACTTCAATTTTTGTTGAGGAGTTGATGCAGGCAGACAAAATATCCAAAGCATTTTTCAGTTAAAGATGTGAAGTTGACCACACACTATTATTTAAATTTCTGCAACACTAATGCATGAGTGAAGTAGCTGAGGTATATTGTTGCCCAGTAGTGACAGGTAGACTTTTTGAACTATTGTTACACTACCAGCATAGGAAAACAATAAAGAAATGAAATGGTAATAAAGGATTGGGGAGTTACAGTTAAGATTTGGTATGAATAGCTGAACTAAGAAACTAAGGCAGTAATTTGACTCATGTTTAAGCTGATAAGTCTTTTGCAAAAGGAAAATGGGCCCTGTATATCTTTCTTTTGTTTTCCATTTACTGTCTTCCAGAGAGGGGGGGAAAAAAAAAAACAATCAAACAAAAAGCTGTTCTGCAGATTGCTCAGTTATTCAGGCTCATTGCATGACTGTCCAGGTATTCATTCTTTTGTAGTTCAGGGCTCAGAATTTGTCTAGGGAGGAGGAATTTTTGACAATGAGGCTAGCTGAAATGTGTATCAAACTACAGCCTGATTTAATAGTCACCAGCAGGCATCATGAGATGAAATCACAGTCTTTAATACACGTTGTTAACTTATTAGGAAGTGGCTGTGATTTCGAATGCATTGCTAACAACAAAATACCCTCTTTCAAATGTATGCTGTATTGAGGTCGAAAGTTGCAAATGGCATCTATGGCAGGTTTAATCAATCTGAGTGGGACTGCCATAATGCCTGCTTTGCATATGTAACATTGGTCCACCTGAAAGCACTTGCTTTTCAGGGAGATAGAAGAGTGTGGTTTTTAGCTGGGTTGGCTAGCTGACCAGCTGACTGTCCAGAAGCATGTCCTCTGGCACCAGGGATGGGTCAAGATTGTGTCCAGAGGTGGAGAGGGAGAAGTAGAGCTGTGGGAGCTTAAGTTGGCATGAGGCCAAACCCTCTGGTACAAAGGAGGCCTAAAAGTTCCTACGTAGAGGATTGGCATGATAATGAGAGGTGCTGGAAAGGTGTTACAGAACAGTTATGTAAAATGGCAAATAGAAAATGGACTCTGCTTGATATAGCAGATACAAGGCAGTCATTCTTAATGTGTACAGCTGTGGCGTGGCATAGATGCTATTGCTTGGTAGTGCCACATGGTGCATATGTTGGTGACTGTGTGCTCCTCTAGTCAATTGTTTTCTGACTTTTGGTATGCAACAATGCTTCTTGCACTCCTGTTTGACTGTGTGGCTCTGGTATCCACCTGTCCATCCCACAGTAGTTGAGCCAGTGGTGCTTTGTCCTTTGTCCTACAGCTTCCTTTCTCCTTTCTCACCTGCTCCCATTCTACTCTTGTCATATCCCTTTTGAACAAGAAAGGCAGTAGGTTTTGATCTTTCCATGTGTTTTGTTGTCCAGCCTGTACCCACACCTTCAGTGCTTGGATACTGATCCTTCTTTATTGCTCACTGTGAATTTGGGACTTTAACAGTAATTTCTTTGCTGCGCTCATAGGAAAACTGACGTAGTTATGCCTGTATCTCCTGGCCAAACCTCCCTCATGTTCTTTACAGTAATATTTTTGTCTTGCATGAAGACCTATAGGTAAATTGAAGTATTTTGGTGCCTTGATGCAAATTCTGTGCATACTTTTCTGTTACAGTATTTCACTTTGGAAATGAACCTTTTTCTCTATACAAGCAGAACTGATAGCTGGCTGTGTTATATTGGGCTTTGTATTTCTTACAGAAAGAAATTCAAGCAATGAGTCAATGCAATCACCCCAATGTGGTGACCTATTACACATCTTTTGTGGTGAAGGATGAACTTTGGCTGGTTATGAAGCTGTTAAGTGGGGGTAAGTTATTGGTTTAACTTGTTTAGCTGCAAGGAATTAATTTTTTTTCTGATGTACCTTTTTTCAGTTAATTCACCTAAACAAAGGAGGGGGGGAAGAGAGACTACGTAAGATGAACCATGAGATATAGGTGTGTTATAGTAAGAATGTACAAGCTTAAAATGTTTGTGTAAATATATTGGACGAAGAATTACTGAGATAAATTCTGTTGATCTAACCACTGTGGTTTTCTTTTTGATTCTACATCAATATATTAAAATTCTTTTTTGAGGCTGTGTGGGGAATAGTGATGAGGATTAAATCACTTCTGTCAGTGTGGCCTTTTTTGAGTTCCTCTAGAATCCACTCTATTTTTGTAAAAATGCCTATATTTCTGATTTCATAATGAGCATTTCTCATTCCTTATGCAAGAAAGTTTCTTCCTAGGACAGGCATTATACATGTTGCGTCTTTTGTATTGCTTAAACTAACCAAACACTCATTACTGTCTTTATGATGATGGTTAATGGTATAAAAATCTTATTTGGTTCTGGGAGAGGAAGAAGGGTCTGAACTGAATGTGTTTGTGGCTTGGAAAAGCAAAGCTGCAAGGTAAGATGTGGTGTTTCTGGTTGCTACATGATGTAATTACTCTTGATGGCAGCAGATTACTGCACCGTCATGCTAGAAAGGATGGGTGGGAAGTGCTCATAAATAACACGTTACATGGCATTTGGTTGAATTGTTCAGTTCAATCAAAAGCAAGAATAGACCCTGAGACAAACCAGTGATTCATTGCAGGAATTTGCTGTAAGCTGTTGAAAAATGCTCGGATAAAAATAAAACACTGCTATTAGATTCCTTGAAATGTATAATTTAGGTTTAGGGTCAACCTGGGTGTCACTAGGGATGCTGTCATCATTTGTTTGCAGAGAATATCTTCTTCCAGTCTTGTAGATGAATGTTTGTCATGAAAATATGAACCATAATCAAAGCTAGATAATAGACCAAAACCTTTGCTGTACATGTCTGTTTAAATGTGGGATAATCCTGAATTTTTAATAAATGGTAGCTTAGCAAGCTGTTAACATATCTTTCTGATGGATCATTGAGTTTTACATTATTCTTGACAAAAAAAAAAGTAGTTTCTTTCTCATTTGAAGGAGATAGCAGTGTGCTTTATTCTGAGAGCTACTTACATGAGGTCTTCACAGATACATGCAAAGAGTTAAATTGCAGTAGCATGTAAAGAATGAAGAAATATATCTTTCTTAAGAATCTAATACGAGAATGCTTTTTTTCTTTCCTGGATCTGCAACATAGGTTCAATGCTTGATATAATAAAGCATATTGTCAACAGAGGTGAGCACAAAAGTGGTGTCCTTGAAGAATCCATAATAGCAACAATTCTTAAAGAAGTTTTGGAGGGCTTAGACTATTTACACAGGAATGGACAAATTCACAGGTAAGAGACTATATACAGTGAAAAGCGTTTTCAAAGTTGTGTGTATAGTTTGTTGATACTGGTCAGCTACATTTGCTTGGCTAAGCAGATTGTATGGCCTCTTTCATATAGTATGAATGTGATCAGTAATTATCGAATGAGAATGCTTGGGCAGATGCTGTAATCTTGACTGCAATCTGTCACTAGTGCTTAGTACTTGTTTGGTCTTTATCCTGTGTCCTTTATAGTAAGGATAGATCTGTACTGCACTAAGTACGCTACATCTGTGGCCTATGCTCCTATGCCTGCTGATACTCCAGATATCTAATCTAAATCTAGTTTGTGTCATATGGTCTGTAACTTGGTTACTGTATTGCACAGTAAGCCTGTAATCTTGGGCACTCACACTGCTGTATAAATCTGAAATTTATTTTCTCCTAGTAAGCAGTAATGTCTATTTCAACTCTACAGACCTCTCTTTATGGCCACACATAAAGATGGGATTGGTACTATGGAACTACATCTTGGTCTATATGCATCTAGCCATTGTTCTCTTTTATATATTCCCTCTCTACTGACTTCCTCAGTGTAAATTGTGCAGATCCCCTGGGGTGGTCTACACATATCTGCTGTAGCAATCCACAAGTTGCTTCCAGGTTTTGGATGTTGTAAGTGATGTACTCTGACATCCCTAATTAATTTTAGTAAGGTGAATCTTCCTTTTAAGGAAGGTATCTATAATAGGCTTTCTGCCTGTTTCAAGCATTAGCCTTTTATAGGGGAATCTTTTAAACAAATACCAGGTTTGCTGCAGACAGAATTCTGTGAATAGAGGTAGTGCAGATGTAGCACAATAATAGTTCTTTTTGTGTGCTTCTTATGTCTCATCTTATAAATGAATGGCCTATGATGTAAATCAAGAACTGTTTCCTCCTTTTGCAGAGAGAAAATTTAGATAAATGGAGAAGTAAAAACAATTATCTTGACTTCTGGTCTGGAATGCCAAAGATCTGCCTGAGACCTTAATTCATGGTCTTCTGTTACACTGATATTGTTGCACAGAGAACATTAATTAGTTTTTCAGGATAGCAGCACCCTTTGAAGTAAAATTTGGGAATTAACCCATGTCTATTCTGAAAGAACCTTAAAAAAGATAAAAAGAGAGATATCTATTTGTTACATATGAGATTTCTCCTTTTTTATAACATGTACCACAGAAGTCCTGTTCAAGAAAATACAGTGTGCACTCCTTTTGCCATGTATGTTCATAGAATCATAAAATCCTTTAGG
>NW_008630168.1:0-27428 GCF_000691845.1 Merops nubicus | reverse complement strand
TAAGAAACAGTCTCGTCTGTTACAACAGGTCAGCCCCACACAGCCACTCACTCACTCCCTCACAGTGGGATGAGGAAGAGAGTCAGAAGGGTAAAAGTGAGAAAACTCATGGGTTGAGATAAAGACAATTTAGTAAGGAAACAAAAAGCTGCACACACAAACAAAGCTTAACAAACAATTAATTCACTACTTCTTATTGGCAGGCAGGATTTCAGCCACCTCCAGGAAAGCAGGGCCCCATCACCCATAATGGTTACCTGGGAAGACAAATGCCATAATTCCGAACAGGCCCCCCCCCTTCTTTTTCTTCCCGGCTTTTATTGCTGAGCATGATGTCATATGTTATGGGACATCCATTTGGTCAGTTTGGGTCAGCTGACCTACCTGTATATTCCCCCTGTTTCTTATGTACCCCGAGATGACTTGCTGGCAGGGAAGCGTGAGAAGCAGAAAAGGCCTTGATGCTGTGCTAGCACTGTTCAGCAGTAACTAAAACATCCAAGTGTTAACAACACTGTCTTGGTCACAAAGCCATAACATAGCACCATACAAGCTACTATGAAGAAAATTAACTCTATCCCAGCCAAAATGAGTGCTAGGTTTTTATTTCCTTATGTTTCTGTTTACAGAATTAAATCTTTAGCAAGTCAGAATCATCAGAACATGCTTTGCTTCAGTTCTGTCAATATAGTGCTAGGTTTTTCTTCCTTATGCTTATGTTTACAGAATGAAATCTGTAGAAGAAATTAAATGCATGACAAAACAGGTATTGAAGGAATGCTTGGTTCAAGGATTTTTAGGAGCCTCTGGTGAACAGGCTTGGGTGCTGTTCTGGCTACCTGATTACTTTCTCTGTTATAAAGTAGAACAATATTGTGTTGCTCCTGTAATTTGGGGTAAAAGATTTAGACTATTTTAATTAAAGATGCAGTTGGGAATGGTTGATGAAGGCAAAGGCCTTTAAATTGTAACAAGCTTGCTACAAGCTCTTTTCCCTTCAGTTTCCTTATGCTTACAAATTTTGGTCTTAATATCATTTATTTTTTGCTAGTGTTGTCAAAAAAAGTTTCATTAATTTTCATCAACTAAAGATTCCCCTTTGAGAATCCTCTTTGAAATTAATAGGATTTGATTGCTCATACTTCTACATGCAAGTTAATATGATCCAATAGGCATTTCTTCTGCACATAAACAAACAGTGTGAAATTATAATTACAACTAGTAAGTAGAGCAAATTTGTCTAATTTTCATGCAAGCTTTATGTCTACTTCCCCCCCCTCCTTTAATTTTATTTAAAACACACACTTCTTTCTGCTCTGGCAGTACTAGCGGCATGAGAGAGCAGTGAATAATATTGAAGATGATCTGGAACACATCAGTGTTCTATACATTAATTGGTCGTAGAGACAATTCTAAGCAAGCCCTGATAAAACTGGATGTTACTTAACCTTGCCTGGTCTGAGTTCCTAGCTGTTTTATTGATACACAGAACCACAGTGCAATAGTAAGCAAAGTTTCACTGTTTTAAACCATTAATTCTAAACTTCTTTCATTCAATTGGCCTGGTAGAGTTAGAAAATGGTTGGGCTCAATGATCTTAAAGGTCCTTTCCAAGCATAGAGATTCTGCGATTCAATAATATGTAGATTATTTTTTTTTTTTTTTTTTTTGGTCTTGCTGAGTGTATATAGTGTACAGTTTTTTTCTGTTACTCAGTTATGCTTCTCATAGGGTAAAGCTAGAAAACAGCTATGAAGCTTTTGTATTTGCTTTGCTGATGTTGCATGCAAAGTCAGGCAGAGTCATTTAGAAAACAAGGGACTGCATTTGAGGAGTGAACATCCTCATCTAGGGATTTTTTTCAGAGTGCAGTGGGGCAGGCACTATTTTAGTCTAGGAAAATGAGTCATTAGAATAATGAAGAGTTGGGGTGGTTGGAAGGGTTTTGCTGAAATAGGTTCCTAGCAGATACAGCAAGCTTTGAAAGTTATAGAAAGAAACTTTTCCTAGGAATCAAGAAGGACTTGATATGTTGCAAGTCAGACAATATGAAAAGCATTAGCTGGAAGGAAGCTTTGGAAAAAAAATCTAAACAACAATGATATGTGAAGCAGGGAGGTGCCACTCTTGTACTCTAATCTTAGCCATTGGTTTCTAAACCTACGCTATCTATCTTAGAGGCTGAGGGGTTTTTTTTTTGTTTGTTTAACTTTGGGATTTTTTCCTGTCTAAAAGATTCATTTTTTTGTTGCTTGTTAAAAATCTCCAGGTTTTTAGATTGAAAAACTTTTGACGTTTAGGCATTTTTTTCATAATAATGACATTAAAATAAAGTTATCTATTCAATGGTGATGGTTCATTTGTTTGTAGAAGTAATTTGATTGGAGATTATCAAAGTGGCCTGCTAAACAGACTTTGATATATTGGAGCTTTGAACACTCATTTATAGAACAAGCAGCATTAAAAAAAAAAGCTCTTCCTATCACATGAGCACATTATTTGGTTCCCAGTTCCTCAAGCTTTTACCTACCTCTTAAATGGAGGCATCAATTATGGTGGTTAGTTAAAAGGAGTGAAAATTAAGATGATTGTCATTTCCAGTATTCTTGAATGCAGAGAGGAAGACAAGGGAAAGTAAAGAATTTTACTGACCAATTACATGGATTTGCATTGTGTGTCCCGATCTGAATGAATAAAAATAGATATGCACAGTATTTTGCAAGTTCAAAACAAAGAACGGTCTCAGAAAAGAGTTAAAAAAAAAAAAAAAAGCTTAGTCAGAACTGGAGTTACTAAAGCCTGCTCCTGAAGCGACATTGTTCTGTGATGTATCAGTGGTAAGAATTTGGAGGGAGAAAGGGAGCTCTGCTTCAGAAAGAGCAGTTTTATGGTGAGTCTAGGTGAATCACAGAGTGGTGACAAAAAGGTGGTGAAAAATTGTGCCCTGATTGTAAAATAAAAACTAAAAAAAAACAAACAAAAGAGGAAAACTGGAACAAAACTTTACCATTTTACTTTGAATCCTTAATCTTGGTTATAGTTCACTCCACTAGGAGAAAAGCAGAGGAAAGTGGAATTTGAAGGAAATGGTGAGTGATGATGGTAGCTTAACTAATTGTGGTAACTTCAAAATGTCAGTATGCAGCCTCTGAGTACACCGGACATTGTGAGTCAATAGAGAGGAACTCCAGAGATGTCAATCCAGGATCAAGTTTACACAAAGAAAATGTGGAGAAAACCTTATATGAATATTTTATTCTGGCACGTTCCTGGAGCAATATGATAATGGCTGTCAGCCATACTTCAAGAGAAAGCCGGCAGGGGTAAACTAATTAAGGACATCACAGTTTTATTGAATTTACAGAATAAAAGATTTTTTGTTTTGTTTTGTTTTGTTTTTAATGTTTATTGTTCTATGCAGCTCTGTTCAGTAGCATGGAGAATATTAATGCCCAAATACTGTGATTTCATTATTTAAAAGTTCTGCACAAGATTTTTTAGCTAAAAACTTCAAATTTGCAGTTAAAAGGTTGGGGGCAGATTATTTTATAGACTTTTTTTGTAGTGATAGAAGAAGAAGTAATGTTTTAAAATTAAACGATGGTATGTTCAGACTAGATATAATGAAGATTTTTTTTTATGATGAGGGTGGTGAAATACTAGAACAGGCTGTCCACAGTCAACAAGGACAAGGTTCTTGAATGTCTGTGGAACCTTAACATTCTCAAATCCATGGGACTTGATGAGATGCACCCCAGAGGACTGAAGGAATGGGCTGATACAGTTACCAAGCCACTGTCCATAATATTTGAAAAGTCATGGCAGTCAGATGAAGTCCCTAGTGGCTGGAAGAAAAGAAACATTACCCTTATTTTTAAAAAGGGTAAAAAGGAAGACCCTGGGAACTACTGCCCTGTCAGTCTCACTTCAGTGCCTGGGAAGATCATGGAGCAGATCCTCCTAGAAGAAACGCTAAGGCGCATGGAGGACAGGAAGGTGATTCAGGAGAGTCAGCAGGGCTTTGCTAGGGCCAAGTCCTGCCTGACCAATCGGGTGGCTTTCTATAATGCAGCAAATGCACTGGTGGGCAAGGGAAGAGCTGTGGACATCATCAATCTTGACTTTGCTAAGGCCTTTGACACCGTCCCCCATAGCATCCTCCTTTCTACATTGGAGAGGTATGGGTTCGATGGGTGGATGGTTGCACCCAGAGAGTAATGGTCAATGGCTCTACGTCTTGCTGGGCAAAAATGACAAGTGGTGTCCCTCAAGCGTCCGTACTGGGACCAGTGTTGTTTAACATCTTCATCAATGTCACAGACAGTGACATCGAGTGCACCCTCAGCAAGTTTGCTGACAATATTAAGCTGGATGATGCAGTGGATATGCCAGAGGGATGGGAGGCCATCCAGAGGGACTTGGACAGACTGGAAAGGTGGCTCAGGTGTATCTCATGAAGTTCAACAAGGCCAAGTGCAGGGTCCTGCACCTGGGGGGGGCAACCAATATTACCAATACAGGCTGGGAGAGGACATAGAGAGCGGTCCACTGGAAAAAGACTTGGGGGTACTAGTAAATGAGAAGCTGGACATGAGCCACCAATGTGCAGCAGGAGCCCAGAAGGCAAATAGAATCCTGAGTTGCATCAAAAGAACCGTCGCCAGCAGATGGAGAGAGGTGATCCTGCCGCTCTACTCTGCTCTGGTGATACCTCACCTGGAGTCCTGTGTCCAGCTCTGGAACCCCCAGCACAAGAAGGATGTGGACCTGTTGGAACGTGTTCAGCGGAGAGCCACAAAAATAATCTGAAGGCTGGAGCCCCTCTCCTATGAGGACAAGCTGAGGGAGTTAGGGTTGTTTAGCCTGGAGAAGAGGAGGCTCTGGGGGGATCTTATAGTGACCTTCCAGTACCTGAAAGGGGCCTACAAGAAAGCAGGGGAGGGACTATTCACACGGGTTTGTAGTGACAGGATGAGGAGTAGTAGCTTTAAGCTAGAAAAGGGTAGATTCAGGTTAGATGTTAGGAAGAAGTTCTTCAGTATGAGGGTGATAGACCACTGGAATAGGTTGCCCACACAGGTGGTGGAGGCCCCGTCCCTGGGGACATTCAAGATCAGGCTAGATGAGGCTCTGAGTAGCTTGATCTAGTTGGAGATGTCCCTGTTTATGGTGGGAGTGTTGGACTAGATGATCTTTGGAGGTCCCTTCCAGCCCAGTCATTCTATGATTCTACTATTTTACATTGATATACTTTTCTGTGGAAGCAGTTTACCATTTTCAAAAACAACATGGGAATCCATTGTATGCGAAGATAATGGAAACACTAATCTAAGAATTTAACCTTCATCCTGTTCTCTTATCAGTAGAAAACTTATGGATTAAACAATACAAAGACAAGATAGGAGAGTTTAACATGTGAAAGAGTAGAAAGATAGACCAAAATAAACAAGACAATACTTAAAAGTTTAGTTCTAAAACAGTAGAAACACAGAGTAGACTTGTTAAAATCATTGGATGTAATTTTTAAGCTGATTAGTAATAGTTTATGGATAAGGTTTGTGTTATCATCTGTGTAAACACTCAAGTAAGTGTGAACCTTCAAACGTTTCTGCATATATATAATTTATACTAAGTAAGCTTAAAAATAGCCAACAATAATAATTAGTCACTTGTTAATATGCCTTCTTTCTATTTGCTTAGTCATTTTCAAAATAGCAATTTTTCATCCAACTAGACCTGTTTTTTGAAATGTTTAGTAATTATACTAAAACAAAAGCTTTATATGGACCATACTGATTTTTTGTTGTTGTTGGTTTTCAGTGAGGCTGAGTATAGCAAAAGAAGGGAAAGTTGATTTCTTGTTCATAAAAACTGCTGAGGTGTAAGTTGCTAATAGCCACTTTAAAGAGAAAAAAGAAAGTTACCAGACTGTGTCTGAAAAAAAATATACATCCTAGGTATCAGGACTACATTAGATGGAAGGATACTCTTAATAAGTTTTGAATGGTGTTATTTCCCTTCTGACTCCAGTGAAACTGTGAAAAGGAATTAATTTTAAAGTCAATTACATCCAACGTTATTCAAATGATTTGTGGTGGGTATTTTCATTGATTGTGTAAACAGAAACTGAATGTATGTGTAATTTAGTGTCTTTGCCCCCTGGGAAATCCCAAGAAAGAACATTTTGGTCTCAAGTGTCTTTTCCAGTTTACAGAAAAAAAACCTAACATGATTGTTATTCTAAACTTCCAATGGCAGGGTGGAGGAGAGGCAGAGGAAACAGGATCAGCTTAAGAGAATGTGAATGCCCATGTTTGCTGATTTTGGCCTTGATAAGGTAAAGACTTGCGCTGGAGCTTAACTTCATGCATTATAAACAGTCCTCGTGTATTTAGCTGAACAGTTCAGAGGGCATAAAATGAATATATAAGTTTTGCAGAATAATGAGTTTGATTGTGTTTTCATTTTTTTCATAGGAAGTCGCAGAAAACCATTAGAATGGGTAACTGATTGAGAGAATAAAGGACTTGATTTAAAGCATAGTGGTTTTTGTTTTTTTTTTTAATATATATTTACACTTTACCTCTTATTAGTTGTAGAGTGTATTTCTGTGTGTTTCAGATGACCTTTTTTCTTGGTTAGAAAAAATGAAGCAATAAATATCTCTTCCTAAACCAGAAATCTAAAATTTGTCCTGGAGTTACCCAGTTCCTTCTCGCATCTCTATAAATGATAACTAGCTGAAATGCAAATGTGTACAAGATAGACATTGTGAGTTCCAGTCTGACTGAGTGAGCTACACTTCTTGGATCCAAATTCTTTTTAAGGTATCCACCTTCAAGACCTCTTTTATCAAACTGACTGTCTTAAGTGATGTAAACTGGTTGGTTTTTCTCTGTATTAGGTGAAATGACTCGTTATTATATGTCAGATGATGCTCCTTATTTGTCTTCACTGATGGATGGACCACTTGATGGATAAGAAACTGGCTAGAAGGTTCCACTCAAAAAGTTGTGGTCAATGGCTTGAAGTCCAGGTGGAGACCAGTGACTAGTGAAGTTCCTCAGGGGAACCTGAGGGGTTTAGTGCTGTTTAACGTCTTTGTCAGAGACGTGGATGGTGGCATTGAGTGCAAACTCATCGAGTCTGCTGATGACACTAAGCTGTGTGGTGTGGTGGACTCACCTGAGAGAAGGGAGGTCTTGCAGAGAGACCTTGACAGGCTTGAGAAATGGGCCAATGCAACTGGCATGAGGTTTAACAAGTTAAAGTACAAGGTCCTGCACCTGTGTCAGACCAAACCCAGGCACAATTATGAGCTGGGTACACAGCCGGTTGAAAGTAGCCCTGAAGAGAAGGTCTTGAAGATGTTGATTGATGAGAAGCTCAATGAGCCAGCAGTGCACTCATGAAGCCTGGAAGGCCAACTGTATCCTGAGAGTTGTATCTTGAGGGTTATGGCCAGCAAATCAAGACAGGTGATTTTCCCCCTTTACTCTACTCTTGTGAGACTCCACCTTGAATACTGCATCCAGTTCTGTTGTCTGGGAAAGACTCCAGGTGGATCTTATAACTGCTTTCCAGTGCCTGAAAGGAAGCTACAGGAAGACTGGAGAGGGACTTTCCAGAAGTGTCCAAAGACAGGACAAGGGGAAATTATTTTAAACTGAAGGAGCATAGGTTTACACTAGATTTTAGGAAGAAGTTCTTCAGTACAAGGTTGGTGAGACTCTGGAATAGATTATCCAGAGAGGTTATGGATGCCCCCTCCCTGGAGGTGTTCAAGGCCAGGTTGGATGAGGCCTTGAGAAACCTGGTCTAGTTGAGAGGTGTCCCTGCCCATGGCAGGGAAGTTGGATCAGATGAGCTCTAGGGTCCCTTCCAACCTAAGCCATTCTATGATTTTATGACAATAACAACAGTGTTCTACAGGCTTTTCTTCTATGAAGTAAAGAAAGCACTTCTTTGACTTTATTTGGTTCAGACATATTGACATGATGCTGTAAACACACTATTTTATAAAGCTTTGGGCATATCTGCTTTATCAGATAGATCATTAACTAGGATAATAAATACATTGGCATGTGTTTTAAGCTGATGACTCATCTTTGGTGGCTGTGCTTGATTTTGCGTAGTACATAGAGCAGCGTACACAATACAAGGACAGAGTGTTAATCTTGCCTGTAGTTTGTAGTACTCACATTTTGAGGTAGGTATGACTTCATAAAGCTATTATTTATAACTGATAACTAATAATATGTTTCCATACGCTCCATTATGATGTGTTGTTTTTCTTGAAAATTAGAGATACTAGGATAGAGAGTAAGCATACTAAAGACATATCACTAAAACATACTAGTACAACAGGGTCATCCTTAGATTAAACACCATCTAAGGGATTTTTAAGTTTACTTTCTCTTTTGACTACAAACAAAATTTTAATAGCTGAGATACCTATCTTCACTCAGCAAGATGATAAAATGTATCTGTGTGATTTTTAGGCATCTCTGCTTGCTTTATTGTGGTTTGAGGCGGTGTTTCAGGCAAAATTCCAGAGACGGATAATGTGTAAACCTGAAGCCTCAGTCAGGAATTAAGTGACCTTGTTTTAATGTTTGGGCATACAACATTTCTCTGAAATTCTTGTAAGACCTTTCTGACTGTGAAGAATCTTTCAAGGGTTGATGAAGTTTAAAACATTGCTAACCACTTTGCTGATTTCCATGTTTACCTTAATAAATGATTTGTAATGACCAAATGAGACCAAAATATGTAGAGAAGTGCTTTTGTCTTTGGTAGTAAGACCGTATTGTGCATATTTATCAGTTACACACACCAGGAAAACTGTATTTGGGTTTTCTTTGATATATTGCTTCACAGTGACTCTTTAAAGCAGTAGCAAATGGAACTAATAATAAAAAGAGAGCCCTCCAAAGGGTAAAAACAATATTCAGCCAAGCTCAATTCATCCTCTGTGTGATCATTAATATAGCAGGTTACCTGTGCAAGAAATAGAAGAAAAAAAAATGTAGAAGTCATGTGACTTACGGTGAATCAAAATTAATGTTAAAATGTTCTAGCATTTGAACCTGTCATTCCTTGGTAAATTTTGAATTGTGACAAAATAAATTGTGATAATTTTCTACAGTCTGGGAAAAATGTTAAGAAGTGGCTTTTTCAGAAACTACTTCAATTAGTATAGTGTCATGTAATTTGAGATTATCAAGCTAAAGGAAGGACCGAAAACAACATACTTTGTATGGGTTATTAGCTTACTTGGGTAGTAATAAAATGTTTTATCCTTGGTATGGAAGTATTAGGAAACAGACAGTATTTAATATTTCTACATGAGTCTTGATCATTCTCTTGCAGTTTATTTACGTTAGCTGCCTACTAAACATTAGGCCCAGGGAAAATATATTTCCTCTCAACCATGATATGGTTTTAAATCATACAATATTCTTAAACCATTCCTAACAGATGTATGTCTAACCTGTCCTTAAGACCTCTGGTGACAGAAATTGCAAAATCTCCTTTGGTGACTTGAGGACTCATTTATTCTTCCTAGACAGAAAAATTTTGTTTTTCAGTTCCTGTAATATGACTCTTCCTTACTTCAATCTATATGTATTTCTTTTTAACCTCTCTTTGGAAATAGTTTATCCCATTTCTCTGTCTATCAATAATTACTAATTCTTTAATCATTATCTTCCTTATTTTCTCTAATCTCGACTAACAACCAGAATTATTCCATTCCTTTTTAGACTTCTGATTGTGGATGAAAGTGGAAGATGTTAGGGCATCTAGGCAATGAAACAGGGATAGTGACCTGAACAAAAACCTGAAGATCTTGTTAACACTCCACAGTTTAATGACACAATCAAAAATTGCACTCTGATACCACATAAATTGCTTCCCATTAAATCTTTACAGGTACAGTAAATTTGAAACGTATCCTACTGTGAAGAAAACACAGGACAATAGATACCAGGCTTATGGGAAGAGTCTTTATCCTCTGTCATGAATTAGGTCTTTGAGATGCTTATGTTCATAGAATCATAGAATTACTTTAGTTGGAAGAGACCTGTAAGATCATCAATTCCAACCATTAACCCAGCACTGCCAGTTCACCACTAAACCATGTTCCTCACCACTAAATCTACACATCTTTTCATTACTTCCGGGAATGATGGCTCTACCACTCCCCTGGCCAGACTGTTCCAGTGCTTTACAACCCTTTTGGTGAAGAAATTGTTCCTAATATTCAACCTAAATCTCCCCTGGTGGAACCTGACTCTCTTTTCTCTTGTCCAGTAGGACATTATTCAAAATAGGATGTTATTCAATGCTTTTTAAACAGGGATTCGGTTACATTGTTTAGTAGGCAAATCTGCCAACTCCAGCTCTTCATTGTTTTACTTCATCCATTGTTCCTGCTTTAATTTCCTTTGGGAATCTTATCAGAAAAGAATGCAGTGTGACAAATGCAAAGAAAATGTTCTGATCATGGTGATTAAAGAAAAAAAAAATAAAATTGAAACATAGGAGATTCTGATGTGAGAGTTTGCTGATAGAAATCTCAACTTTGAAGTGATCCCGAGGTCAGTCTGCCTGGAAAGGTGGTAACTTTCATGGACATCAATCTTTTCTTCTTTACTTGAGAGGCTGGAAACTTTTAGAAGTTAAAAATGATCTTCAGGTTAAAAAAAATCTATATGCAGTTCAGAATAATTATCAACATAGCTGTGTCATATATATTGCAAGAGGAAGGAATGTCTAATATTTCAATTGATGGAATAGGAACCAAGAAAATACGATAATCAGTGAAGGAGAGACATCAATACCTGCATAGATTACAAATAATATTTTTTATTGAGGTAGTGAGATATTGAATAAAATAAGTTTATTGGTAAAGAATAAGAAATGGAAAAAATAGATTAGGAATGAACTGAAAATTGAACGAAAGACCTCGAAGACTAATGTAGAACTGATGCACTGAGAAACAATTTGGTGTGATGAATATATTTGGAGTGAGAATGCAGAGCTGATAAACACAGCCAGAGAAAGAAACTGTCTGATGAACTGAATATGATTTAACAATGAACCTGATAAATCAGTGACAAATATGGAGGGAAAAGATGTACTGGGTGAGGAAAAACAATCAGGCAATAGAAGTTTTCTTTTAAAGGCGTAAACTGAATTAAGGTGGGTATAAATCATTGAACCACAGAATCATAGACTCCTTTAGGTTGGATAAGTCATTTAAGATTAAGTCCAGCTGTTAACCTGACACCACCAGGTCCACCACTAAACCATGTCCCTAAGTATCACATCCACATATCTTTTAAATCCCTCCAGGGATATAATGACTTCACTGCTTTCCTGGACAGCCAGTTCCAGTACTTTATAATCCTTTTGATGAAGAAAATTTTCCTGATATCCGGTATAAACCTCCCCTGGTGCAACTTGAAGCCATTTTCTCTCATCCTATCACTTGTTACCTGGGAGAAGAAATTGACCTTCACTTCGCTACACCCTCCTTTCAGGTAGTTCTAGAGAGCTATAAGGTCTCCCCGAGTCTCCTTTTCTCCAGGCTAAACAACCCAGTTGTCTCAGATGCTCCTCACACTTGTTCTCTAGACCCTTTATCAACTTTGTTTCCCTTATTTGGCCATGCTCCAGAACCTCGATGTGCTTCTCATAATGAAGGGCCTGAAGCTGAACACAGTATTCAAGTATTCACTTCCCTAGTCCTGCTGGACACACTATTTCTGATACAAGACAGGATGCTGTTTGCCTTCTTGGCCACCTGGGCACACTGATGGCTTATGTTTGGGTGGCTGTCAACCAACAACTCCAGGTCCTTTTCTACCAGGCATCTTTCCAGTCACTCTTCCTCAAGCTGCGTCATCTTTCAGCACGTTTTCCATATATGTCTATATATTTAATTTTATTATTAATATTTTCATTAGAGTAGTTTTAGTTTTCTTTTCCAATCCATAAGTGTCTATCTCTTATTCCCTTCCTCTTCCCCTTTGGGAGGTAAATGGGTTAATAGAGAAGGTCTGTCATTTATCTAGTGTCCAGCCCTGACCCTCTTCTGCTGACCACTTGCCCAACTAGAAGGGATATTATCATTAAAAGGCAAAGCAGCAACCCAAGTCCTCCCTCCACTCTAAAATCATACACCAAAGATCCAAGTTGGCCCACCACTAGAGAAATGAATAGATTAATGCACTCACTCACAACACATGATGTAGCAAGGAAGGGAGCAAGTAAATTCCACAACCAGGCCACGGGAGAAGGAAGGAACCAGACATTTAGTCCAATCCCAATCATATAGTAGCTGCCAGGAGAGAGACTCTTGATCTGCTTGTGCCACCTGGAAGACTCCATTTACTATGAAGAGTCAGGGAGCCCTTTCAAGAAGCAGAATCCCCACACAGCACAACAACTACGTAAACAGAAATTTAAAATGTCTAACTGGCTTGGTAGTTGGACAGATGAAATGAAAGATGTGTGTCTGCTTTCACAATTTCAGAAAACAGAAAAAAAAAAAAAAAAACAAAACACCACAAAACTAACCAAAAAAAAAAAAAAAGAAGCTGATACTGTATGTATTACTGAGACCACAATCAGTTGAGCACATGATTTTCAGAAAAGGAGGTCAACTCCAAGTTGTAATATATACTGTATACTGCAAAGGAAGTCCTTTCCACTTAATCTATTTTGCTACCTCTGTGTGAGTGAAAAAGGCTCCTTAGCTAGACTGTGGTCTAGGGTAATTTTCAGAGAAGAATGTAGTGATATTGCTCAAGGCAAACACTTATCCTGTTGTCAGGCCCTTCGGCATAATGTGTTCACCATACCATTTTCTGCATTGTGCTAAGACTCTTTCTCTTCTCTAAACATTTTAGAGTTTATCTTCAACCATGAGGCCAAGATTGCCCAAGTATATGTTTAGGACATAAGTAGTTTTCCTGTCAATCTCAATTTTGATACAGTGATTGATGAATTGTACTGAGAAGAATGTGATAGCCTTGTTTCTCTATGACAGTAGAGTTGATTTCATTTGAGTAAATCTAAATAAAGCAAATAGTGTGAGGACAATATCTGAAAAGCTCTGGGGTAATAATCTTTTACGTTCTTCTTACTCTCTTTGTCAAGCAGAGAATAACTCTATTTTTATTTTTTTTTTTTTTTTGGATATAGTCACAAAACACTTCATGTGGTACAGAATTTAAAGAGAACACGTTTGCAGTAGTATGACAAGCATAATGGTGCCAGTTAGCATTTCATAACTGAGAAATGACTGGCCATCTGGGAAAAGGAGTAATTTAAGGTCAACACATGAATAAGAATAAAAGCTGAGGCACTTTTTTCATACACAGCAACTATGCTGCCAAAAGATTGATATTAAAGTGCAAAAATCAAGTACTGTATGCTCCAGCAATAACTCATTCATAAATTTCAGTAGATCTGTCACATTACTTTTGTTCCAAGCATATGGCACTAGTGGAATTCAAAGCTCCTCTCAAGCCAATGCCACCTAGTTGAAAGGAAAGACTATAGTATGGCACTATTTAAAATATAATTTGGTGCAAGTTACAATTCCTCATGAAGAACAGAAAATGAAGTTGATAATGTGATAGAAAATTAACCTTATTAGTAACAGCCTAAAATTGTGCAAGTTGTTTACTGCCCAGAGGAGGGAAAAAAATGTTATCCATAAAATTTTTTTCTAAGCCTGATAAAATTAATCAGTTCAGTGTGGATTTTACTCTGATTATTGTTTTATATCTATACATTTATTTGTTCATGGCACCCAAATATACTGGAAACCAGACAACTGTCCTTATCAAAGTACAGTGCTTTCTGGAAATTCATATGCAATGCATATGTGTAAAGGGATGCACACATGTAAAACTGAAGTAGGTTTAAATCTGTACTTTTATTATTGCTAATCATACGTCATAAAAATTGTCTTGATCTGTTTTTTTCATGACTATTTAAGTGACCTTTTTAATTTAATTTGTTTTCACGAAATCAAGTCAAATACTGTATTTGAAAGTATATTTATGCTTCATATGCAATTGACAATGAAGAACCTTTCTTATCAATTTTTCAACCTAGATGAACAATGACTAATTTTATTAATCTCCTGAATATAATTTGACCCATTTATGCTAAAAGTGAAGGATATTCCTGTTGAATTCCTTTGAATTAACTGTCCATGATTCCTAAAGAGAGAAAATTTTGTTTAATTGGTAATTTCCTAGATTTTGGTAAATGTTTCCCCAGTTTTATACACACACATACAGGCACAAAGTCAGGTTTGTGTATATTCCTTATATTACAAAATGTTAAGTACATGCTTAAAAGAGATCCCAAGGAATAAGAAAAGCTGGAGTTTCTTTATAGTTCTTCTTTAATAGCCTAATGCAAACAACAAAGTTTGACCTGGAGAGAGACAAAACTTTTCTCTCACATACTCCTCACAGATTTCTAAGGAGAACAACCAGTGTAAATATAGATTTCATTTCTAGAAACAGAGCAAATCAAACAACTGTCATCTCAGTGCAGCTATTGCTAGGCTGCTAATAGCACCTAAACTATTATGAAGAAAGCTTCAATCTCTATAATATAGAAAAGTTTATACTGGTTAGCTGAGCACAATTAATCAAAAGATAATGCAACTTTTAAAATAAATTAATCCAGGTATTGAACAAACAAAGAAAAAATAGTACCACTAAATTTGAAAGGTAAGGTTGACAAAAGAAGAAATATTTAGCAACTCACCAAGAATTTAATTTGGAAATTAGAAAGATCTATTTCCAGAGTATGAAAGGTATAGAACATATTTTCAGTACTAGTAGCAGAGATGTGAAAATCTGGTTGCATGTGGATCTGGGGACAAAGTCAAACCAGTCCATAAGCACATTGCATGTCACTCAAGGTAAGGAGATTTTACTTATTTTCATATTCTTATGACTCAATAATAATAATTCCACAATAAATACTTAAGTTTGAGATTTATTCCTGTGCTTGTATATTTTAACAATAAAAATTATACAATGAATATGATTCTTATGAAAATAAGGGCAGGTAAACATATTTCACAATATCTGTATTTTCTTTAGAGCATTCCTATAAAATATCATCAACATTTAAAAGACATGCAGTGGAGTTCATTTTTCTGTTATAGAGGCTTTAGCCTCTGTATAAAACTACATGTATAGAATTGGATACAGAGTGCTATTTTTGTGAGATTATCTTGGAGTCTGTTGTTACCTGTGTGTTTAATTATTTCTTTAATCTCTTATATCTTGCCTTTTACACAGGAATAACATCTGTCTTTTCTTATAAGTATAGAATTAAAACAAAGATATGTCTGTTCTTCTTTGAACTTGTGGATGACTGACATATATTCAGAAGTCATAACACAATCCTGAGCTAAAGAACCAAGTACAGCTCCTTCTAATTCCTTTCTTCCTATTTCCTTGATTTTTCTTAAAAAAAAAAAGCCTCCCCAACATAGCTAATTTTTCGATTTGCTGTAAGATACTGTTCAGAGTTCAGATCAGCCAAATAACGCTGAAGAGATCTTATAGCACATCAGAATGGTGATCTCTCCAGAGTACCTGACAAAGTGTGTAGAAACCCTTTGCTGGGACCCAAGTTCTGCCAAGGACTTACAGCCTTGCTTTTGATGAGACTTTTCAATACACAGCTAATTTAGCTCTTATTCATGTGCAGTGAATCCTTTCTCAGTTGGGCACTCTATGAGCTTAGTAAAAAGTCTACTGTGCATTTTCAGTCCACAGATTTCAAAGGCTTATCATTCTGTCAAATCAAAACAGATTTCCTACGGGACAATACAAGGCAGTGTTCCTCACTGAAGGTTATTTTGTAAAGCTTCAGTTTTTTAAAGAGCTTCAGTTCTTTTGGCTACAGGCCCCTTGGAAAATAAATGGCTATGAGATTTATTTATTTTTAGTGTGACAATGAAAAAAAAAAATTTTTTTCCCTACTCATTTCATGTTCAAATGGCAAACTAATTACTGAAAATAAACCCAAAAGTTAAAATAGACAAAGTCAGCACTGGACAGATAATTCTAGACTTTGTGGATGGTGCTTCTTGTAGTAGGGCATGAGTGGTTATCAGGATTATTACAGAAAGTTATTCTTTATTGTAGTTGTCGGTGCTATGTCTAATAAATAAATGAGGAAGACTTTGTTTCAAAAAGGTCTGTTGATGAGGATAAAAATAAAAAGTCAAATAAATTAAACAGTTGCACATACAATATTCTGCAAAATTAGAAACAAAACACTAAAAAAATAAGAAGCCACAAAACATCAGTAAATGTTTATTGCTTAGGCAATATCAGTTTTGTGAACAGAATGAGACAGAAATCACTGGGAAAAATAGCTTCTATTCGTGCAATTACATGCAATCATATAATTGTGTGATCACACATTTAAGAACAAAATTAGAATTCCAAATAGAACAATGTAGAAAATAAGGGTTATATACACAAATTTAATCTTGCATTTTCTCGTTAGAACTTGGCTTTTTACCTTTAGTAATGGTCATGTGTTGAAAGTGTAATTTCCTAGGGTTTTGACTAAGTAAGCATAAACTGTTAATTCCATAGAAGTCAGTAGAAAATGCAGATACATGATGCTGACACTTAGAGACAGTGGATGGATACCCTTGCCCCTTGAGCTTGACTGGGCAAATGATGATATTAATAGATTATCAAACTCTGTGGAACATGATTAAGTTGAAAACAAAACCAGAAGATTATTTCCTTGTAGAGGCTTGCAAAAGCTTCTTTCTTAATTGATTTCACAGATTTTTCTAATATCATATTGAGGACTCAAGTATTTAACTTTATCTTATGGATGGGTTTTGATTAAAAAGTCATAGTCATATGCTTTCTGTCCCCTGCCATTTATATGCACAGTATAAATATATAATATTTTCTGTCCTTGTTTATTAGTCTGTCTCTTTTACCTTCTCTCTCTCCTTGTCATCATGTGATGATTCCCATACTTTTTATTTTACTATATTTTATTCGTATTCTGGAGAGATTATAAAGAGATTTTCTGATGTCACTGCACTGATACCCTCTGTGTCCTTTGGAAACTGGCACACAAAGCAATGATGGTATCAGATCCTTACAGTGCTTGGCATCACAGCTACCCATGAACTGTTTTACCTCTGAATGGGTACCTACACAGTAAAGATTAAACAAACAAATAAACAATGAAAACAACTGTTGAGACAATAACTATCAGTTTTTCATGTCCTTCTATTGAACCTCTTTCACTGAAACTCTCAAAAATTTTCTTTGTCAAACAAACAGCTTGCAAAATTTCAGAATGGCCTGTTAAAGTCACATACAATTACATCAGTTAGAGAAAAAAAAAAAGAAAAAAAAAATAATTTCTAATCTTAAGTATTGATGGTCCTAAAATAAATTTGTTGTCATCTAAAGTATTTTTATTTCCTTCAGAGCTATTTTCTGTACAGTCCAGTAACATATGTTTCATATGCTTGTATGTCTTCCTTAGTTATGCACAATTCTCTTTTTTTTTTTTTTCTTCCTGTTGTTCATATTTATCCCCACCACTGTCTTACACAGTGAATGTGATCTCAGCATTTGATGACGAGTTCTGCTCATGGGCTGTTCAAAGGAATTCCCATTTAGTCAAATGAGAAAAAATATCTTCACTGACCTTCAAGCCAAACCGGAAAGAAATAAAGGAAGATCATTTTTGTACAGTTTCTCCCTCTGCTGAAAGGTACGAGACAGCACTGATAGAGTTTAATGCAGATGCTACTTTTAAGGACGAGGCTTTGTGCTAATATATGTTAAGACAAAATGTTACGTACTGCATAAACAGAATGGGAAATTACTTTCTTGCTGCCAGAGTCTGCCATTTTATATGCACTCTGAGAGGAGGGTGAACACAGGACTAAAGAAAGCTCTTTCTCCTCATGACTCAACCAGAAAATAGCATAGTAAGGTTTTCTAGTATTTTCTGAGCTGACACCTCACAGACAAGCTGGAACTGTCCAGTTTAGGTGTTGAATGCAGGATCAGTGTTTGTCTATTGAATTAGGTGATGTCATTTGAATTGCTATTAATAGCTATGAACTATTTTGAAAGCAAATTGCTAAAGAACACTCAGGAAAATATCACAATTTTATTTTGTAAGTTCTTAGAGATAAGTAGTCATTTTTCCATACTCAAGTGGGGTAACACAGTGAGAAGTATTGTGTGCATTTGATGGCTTTACCTCTATTTCTGATATATCTCACACTGATTAGTGTGGATCATTCCAGACATCAAGGTTAACCTGTCCTGACTTTATAAGTTTTGTTACCATTAGTATATATGTGTTGTCACCAGGGAAGTTCTTTCATAAATTAAAACTAGAAATAAATAAATAAAAAAAACAACAACAACAACAAAAAAAAAAACCAACTAAGTAAAAATTATCCTTGTTATTCTTGTCTGTGCATCAAGGTGACCACAGAAGCCTGAGCAACATAGTTTGATCTATTCAAGCCATGAAAGAATGGTCCCAGCATACACAACAGAATGAGGAAGTATTTAATTTGAATTTAGAAACACTTCAGGCAAATTAACAACATTCTTTACTGTTAAGTTGAAGTCTTGCATGCCAACTAGCATAGCCAGAGTAATATTCTAACATACTCCCTAATGCTAACTGTTATAATTTTAGACTATGCTTTTTGAATGCTTTAAATTCTCTTCACCTTTCCATTTCCAAAGGAGATAATTGAATTCCTTCATCTCAAAACAAGATACTTTGCAAATGACAGCTCTTTTTATGTCTTCCTTTGCTTTTTTTGTGCACACCTCACGTTGTCAATATGTCTTAGAATAAAAATAGAAAAAAAGATGCTCAGGCCAAAAGCTAACATTGAGCTGATGCTAAGCTTTTCAAACTCTTGACCTGATACTTATGACTTTATGTTTGTCATAAAAATAATAACTAAATTATGTAAATATAATGGACTTCTCCTTTAGTTTTCTAATAAATTTTTAAAAATCCTTCTTCCTGATTTTGGCTGTAATGGTTACATATTGTATTCGGCATGGGAAAATAATGGACATTAAATATAGTCTTTCTAAAATAAAGAATGTGCAAATATTCTTTAAGACACCATTGATAACGAATAATATATAAAAACAGAAAGCCATGGTATACAGACATTATTTTTGCATTGGATGACAGTCCACTCATCCAGGGAAAGAAGTAGAAAAGGAACTCTGAACAATCTTTACCAGAAGAGTAGATTTCAACCTTACTGGAGTAGGAGGACAAGCAAGTGCCCAAGACTATTACACACTTTACATACACATAGGTCTCACATTACAGAACTATGAAGAAAATCATGTTTAAGTATGGGTTCCTCATAAGCCTTTTCACTCCCCTCAGCCTACCCCACTGTGCAATCTAATTTCAATGTAAAGTGGCTGTAGAAGAATAAAAAAAAAAAAATAGAGACCATGGAGCTGAAGTTTATTTGTAACCATTCAGGCTTTACAACACAGAGCTCATGACATTAAAAAGCTCACATTAAACTGTTAAACTGCAACTGGCATCCAAATTAGCTTTTCTCGGGACAGTTATTTCTAGTCTTCACTACTGCCTCCAACGTGATTTTACACACAGTCAGTTGCACTACTCCTGTGGGCAGTGTTAGTGGCTCCTTTAGTCACATTAGTGAAGAAAATTATTTGCCTATCCCAAGAGTTTCTTTGCTGATTAATAAAAATGCTGAGGGTTTGCTGGTAATAAAATGATTACTAAATCAAAATGACTGATCAAACATTATTTCCTACTTATGAAACTTGATTTAAAGTGTGACTTAATTTGGCTTAAACATGATTAGTTCTGCCTTTAAGCAGGGAGATAGAACTAAGGTCCTCTTCCACTAGCACCCAGTACTAATTTATAATATTTTACAGCATGGCAGCCCATAAAAGATTATCCTTGAAGGTATGATGTGTTCTGCTATCAAATGGCATGGTATTTACTTGTTTGACTAATGATATGAATGTGAAATTGCAATCTGAAGGGGCAAGATTTGTTGGTTTCTCTATAAATGCCAGTTTTGCAATTTCTTGCACTAGTAAATTGGAGCTGAGAATACCCCTGTACAAACAGTCCAGATTTCAGAGGGCAGTATGTGTGAGTAAAAATACGGTTTACCAGATTCCAAAATGTATATTTATGATCGCTGTTCAGGGATTTATCCTTTTCATTAATTTAAGCTGGTGAGGATAATTTCAGTTTTTCTACAAGACTAAACAAGTGGTGGTGTTGTCCCAAATTTGGGTTCTTTACCTGGTGTGCAAAACCAAATTAAGAGACTGTCAAGATAATTTGTTTAATTCCAGTCCTGCACAGAAAAGGGTGTTAGGCAATACTTTGCAAAGCTAGCACACCATTTGAGAAATAAGCTGAGTCTTTTATGCAAAATAACAACAAAGAAGCAACTACAGTAAAGTATATGATTGGTTAGTAATTTGTCACTCCTAACTTCACATATGAAAGCAGAAATTTACCATTTTCTTATCTTAAGGGTTAGTTCAGCCCATGGAGGTCTGATGCTTCCCCTACCCCGGGCACAGCCTACACAACCCCACCAGTCTATGACTATCTACCTTTTTCTTTTGACAACAGTTCTGAGTGGGACACAGAACTTCCTTGTGTTTTGCGATACAGACGTCATTTTGATGACAATGCTTTTCTGATTTTGATGGGACTTTTAGTGCTTGAGTCAGCATGTAACAAGCAAAATAAAACCAACTTCATAGTCCAAAATTAAGTCAATGAAAATAGGAATGTAGAGGAAATAACTTGGCCATCTATGTATATGTGCTTGTATGGGTGTAGTGGAGTTTGGGGCTGATCCCGCCAAGCACTGGACCTTTTATATTCCAGCAGAGCACTAAAGCACACACGTGGTTAATAGAGGTTATGTCTTTAGTGACTGAACCCTTAATGAAGTACTGTTTCATTTCCAGAGGATTCGGTGTGTACCCGGTCAGATCACAAATGCATCTTTGTTTGGGATTCATTCAGTTCTCTCAAACCCATCTCTTTCACCTCTAAAAAAATATATAGGAGACAATATTTGGCAGCCCCTGTATAGTAGTGATGAAACTATTAATTATTTATTTATGAAATTAACCATTTTAACTTTCAAATTACAATGTTATTTTATTCTCACATTTCCTGTCTCCCACTGTCACTGAAAAAAAGAAACAAATCTGGAACTGCTTAATTATTTTCCTTTTGTTTGTATAGATTTTTCACTACATGTATTCCTAGATGGTATTAAGTTGCTCTTTTAGTTAAAAAAAAAAAAAAAAAAGTCAATATTCTTGCTTTAACATTTTAATAATTTCAAAATACCTTGAGGGCATTATTCCTCTGAAGCTTGTATATGACTTTCAGTAACCCCTAATGAGTTACTCTCACTCATCAAGGTGAAAATATGCCCTATAGTGTTGCATCTAATTTTCTTTTCCCTTCTTTGTCCTTTTCCTTAGCTAACTGCTTAATAATGAGATGTTAATGAGGATATAACACAATATTTAAAACAAAAAAAAAAAAAAAAATCAGAAATGCGTTAGCTTAACATTTAAATCAGTCTGTCAATATCATAATATGGCAAGGAATGATACAGTGCATTTACAGTAATACTTAGAAAATTTAGTGTAATTTTAGAACTTTTCATTTGTTACATTCACCATAGGAAAAAAATTATTTTTTCAGTCCAGAATGAGTTAGAGTGATCCCAGTATTGTCTGTGCTGCCTTTAAAAAGGAACACTTGACTTCCATTTTGATAATGTGAAATCTTTAACCTGGGAAATATCAAACAGATTGTTTCTTTCCCAGATATTACCTAGGTGAGGTTTTCCCTGTTCACTTCTAACCTTGCTGTCAGTTCACTTTAATGGAATCTTATCAAACAATCTTCATGCTTTTCCTGCCCAGCATGTGATCTTCCTTCAGTTTTCTTAAAATGAAAACAGTGAAATCATCTGTGTTTTTTGGCTAGCACCTGTCTCCTAAACTGACATGAGACCAAAACCAGCTATTATTTTCACAACTCTGGCTAATGGAAGGAAAGTTTAGTGAACAAAGTATAGAAGGTATTAACGTTCTGATACTTCTTTATTTTAGATCTATTGGCTTCTACTTCAGCCCTGAAGCTAAAGTTATATGAATCCATTGATACATAGGCTCAGTCTACATACGGTTTTTGCTGTGTGTTCCTGGAGGTCAGACCCATCTGAACTATTCTTTCACAACTCCAAATGAAGTCAGCTAAGCCATTTGTGTATTTTCATGATCCCATCTTGGTGTATGTGACATTGTGACATACAGATAAACAGTAATAGCATATAGGAACACATATGTCAGTTGACAGATTACTTTCATCTTTATGCATGAAGCACTTTCAGTAGTGCAGATTTTTTTTACCCAGGTAGTCACTAATTCACTTCCTTTTGTCATTTGTTAATAGCTCATTTTTCAAACTCATGTAAGAGAAGACAAAAAAAAATTATAATGCAGAGCTAATCTACGTTTACTAAACTTCGCAGAAAATTCCCCTTTTCTCTGCACTCTTTTTCCATATTTATTTTTAAATGGGAAATACATGATTTTCATTATGTCCTCTTTGCAGAAAACAAGAAATTTCATACCAGATAAGCTGTTTTTTTGGATTTTTTTAGCCCTAGCTATTTGTCTCTGGAGGTATCCCACCACCTTATATGAGTTCAACCAGTGAATTTTTATCATTCATAGGTAAATGTCTTTGACAGTCTTTCTTCCCTAGCCCATCAGGCCAGATGGATACCTTTTCCATTTACTATTTTTTTTTTTTAGTTCTGTTTTCTTTGTAGTAGTTTGCTTTTTATATTAACATTACCCAACATTTTCTTGAGATTAATCCTTCTAAAGAGATCATTGAGAATGCAGTGTTTTACTGTTTCCCAAAGAGTGTTCTTGTACCCAGATTAAATAAATGGTTCTCAGTTTCTTTGAATTGCCACAACTTTACTGATTTGACAGATGTTAATTAATCATATATGGCCTTGTATTATCCATCAGTAAAACTTGAGATCTTATCTAGATCTGTGCATTTTTCACAAAGGAAATAGAAGTCTTGAAATAAAGAGCCTGAAAATACCTCAGAAATTCAGATTTAAACAAATGATTTCAGATTTCCCAGTGTGAGACTGCTTAGAAGACATCAGTTAACAGAACACAAGCAGCCAGCAGGAGTTTTTAGGGAGGTTTTTGTTGGCTTCATTTTATTTTATTTATAATTTTTATTTGAAGTTGTATTTTTTCAGATGCCTCGTACTAGATACTCAGAAAACGATCACTCAATATCTGGGACTAATGTCCCACACTTCATCTGGTATTTTTTTGGAAAAAGATAAAAGAAATAAAAGATCTTTGGAAAAAAATAAAAGAAAAAAAATGCAGAAAGTGTTGTGAATATATTTAGATTATTAACAATACAGATTTCCTTATCTTGGGCCAGAGCTGATTGAATGGGTCAGATAGAAATCATGCTAAATGTGGAAATAAACCTTGAAAAACAACTTTCTCAAGCTATAATGCTTTTGTGTAGTTATTGGATGACATTGTGTGTTAACATTGAAGTTGAGAACATAATAAAATCGTGTGACACTATGGCTTAACATACTAAGACATGGAAATGAAATGCTGGACTCTTTTACTTAACTCTTCCACAGTCGACAGCAGGGTGCATTCTGATTAAGCTCAGTGAGAAAACAGAGTACCCTGACAAAAGAAAAAAGAGAGATAAATTACCAATAACCACAGAATTAATCCTTTGCAATTTAATTTGAGATTTGACTGCAAGAATCAAATAATCTGAGGAGAAAAAAAAAGTTATTAAAATTATTTTTAAAACAGAGAATGTGCTTCTCAGACTTATGTAGTTGAGAAGAACAATGAAAACAAATGCTTATTAGTATAAACTGCTTTCTATACTTTTTAATCACTAGTTTTCTTACGAATAAAGGAGTCCTTCATATTGTATGTTGTCTGTTGCCATATAGGACAGACTACTTGGTGGCTTTTATGGCTTTTAGTACATTCATTAGGTGTTTCCCTAAATTAGACATTTTGTAGAGATTATATTTATAATGGTTTCTTGTCATTCTGGAACTAACTTGATTCTTGGAATTAAATTCAAATGCACACATATATATACACAGGATTTTTTTGTATGTACACATATATGTGTGTATATATACATATATATGTATGTATATGTAAACATAGATATACATAAATCTTTCCATAAAAGAAGAATTTCTGAAGTATTACTTTTGAGGCTAAGACGTTAGGTAACATTGACCAGAGGAGCTGACAAGTAGCATTATCAAACAGCTCTGGAACCATGGGTCTTCAGAAGGTCCTGCTGCAGATCGTCTTAGAAGGCAGACTGGAGAAGCCCATAAGGGCTTTTAGGTTCTGGCTTTGTTGGATGGAGTTCGTAATCTGTAGGAGATCACTTAAGCGCCTCAGAGATTTGCTCCAGGATCTAAAACTGGAGGCTTTAGTAAGACCATTAGCTCCACTGCATGCCTAGTGAAGCCACAGGATCTTGGTTATTTGTCAGTTACCAGGCAATTTGTTCCAGAACTGGGAACACGATAGCCAATCGCTTCCAGGGCCAGTGTCTCTAGGGTAGATCCATCATGTAGACTGACTCAGAACAAACCAGTTATGTGAACCTGCCCCAGCTTTTGACAATCAAAGCTTTCAGGCTTCCTGGATGGAAATAATCTAGTCGATCTGTCCCAGACCTGCCAGACTTGGCAGCAGTAAATTGATTGCTCTGAAGCAGCCTGGCAGGCCTGGAGGATTTGCCTTTGATTTGGCAAAATGTAGTCAAACCTAAGATGAGTCAAAACGTTCAGGCTCAGTGAAACATTTTTTAAATGAAACTATTTCCCTGAGAAATATTTGACAATCTGTACTCGCTAAGGTCGTAAATATGAATTACATGAATATTTCCACTAACATTATGCTCAAATCACAGTGTTTTTTTGTAAATACTGTTGGAGTATTTATGATGCATAGTATTTCTGGTTTTGATCAGTAGCTTTCAGCAGTCTTTGTGTTATGTTTCCTTTTTTCATACACCTTCTGTGTGTATATTCCCTAAATGGAGCATGTACTGTGCAGTTATCTACAATACTGTCAATATAATTTTTTTTTTTTCACAGTACCCACTGTTTCTTCTTCCCTGGATGTGCCTGAACTGTGTACCTGTGTTACAAACCAGAGTGTATCAGGTTAGAAGACAGCCAGAGACAGTGCATTTTGTGACTCTCACTATTTCTTTGTGAGACTCTCATTATGCATTTGTATGACTCTCTCTGATGGTTCCTGAAGTCCACAGGTCCATTATGACATCAGAGCACAAGATGTATGCACATTCCTCCTTCTACATGGGTGTGTACCGTGGTTCGGGGTCAGGGCAGCCCCCAGAACCGTAACAGACACTCTCTGTTAACCCCCTCCCCCCACCCCAAAAATGCAAAGAGAAAGGGAATAAGGCAGAGAGACTTGTACATTAGAAAAGAGCTTTAATATTACCACTAATAATAATAGTAATAATGATAATAAAATAGACTATGTATAAATATATGCAAAGTTAGTACCGAACCAAGCTCCCCCCAAACTCCCCCCTGATGGCAACACGTCACCGTCACCCCCGTCTGGGGAGCAGCCCCCAGGGAGAGGGTCCCAGGCTGGACTCAGTGACTGGGTACAGGAGCTGGATTCTGGAAATCAATTCAGGAACACAGGGATGGGTATCAAAGGCAGGATGGTTGAAGTCCTCCTTGGATGCCATCCACTGCAGCAGAAGCAGCCAGCAGCCCAGCAGCAGACGACAGAAGAAGAAAGAATGGAAGGGGCAAGGGAAGGACTTGCCCCTTCTGATCCTCCAGCTTTACTGGATATGGCGGATATGGGATGGAACACCCCACTGGTGAATCTTGGGGTCAGTTATCCTGCCTGCTTCTCCCCGCAGGTGCAAGTTGCTCTCTGCCCCCCTCCGTGTGGGATACAAGCTTAACAGTGGCCTTGGTTTGCACACCAATCCCTGGCAGTAACTCTAAACATGAAGTCTTATCACTGCTAGAAACAGGCAGTTTACAAAACACTGCTAACTTCAGGCAGAGCAGTTAATTAGAAGAGCTTTAGCTGAAAAGTAAAATCATTGAACAGAATCAGCTCTATTTTACCCCAAACCAGGTCAGTGTGTTCATACGTTAGAAGGTATCATCAGATCTGATTAAAGTGTAGACCAGACTGAAAAAGGGAAAATAGACCTTGCTGTGCTAATCTGAAGTTATGAGATATATTAACAAATATAAAATTATGACCACTAGAAAAGAGAAGTTATCTCAAAACCATGATCCTGAAAACCTCATCTCCTGCACTAACCTTCTTCCTTTGCACATGGTAAATCCATCAGTTTTAACTAGACAGCTTGATTCATTTTTCTTGCCCAGGACTCATACAGAATCAGAAACTCAGTATTTCTCAGCTTATTTCTCATCAAGGCTTCTACTCAAACCAGCTTTTAAATTTCCCTTTTGTATTACAGTGTTCATTTAAAATGTGAGAAATCAACCTCAGATCTATTTCCTGGTGAAAAAATGCAACGTGTGCCCCTCACTCCCTTCTCAGCCCTAATTCTAGGGAAATAAAATTGCCAGGCAAGGGTGAAAATAAGATGAAACACTTCTCCCTTGTTGTGTTATAAGAATGCGCTTTCCCCTGAAAAACATGAGGTCTTGCATTTTCATCCTAGCCCATAAAGGTCATGCTTACATTAGTAAAGTAAGTGGCCAGGGTATAGAGTTGAGTATTTGATAGCTGATTAACCATTAAATACACCTTGAAAGCTTTGGTTCATAAAGCTAAAACCTTTGCAGACTGTGCAAAGTAGTTGAAAGAACAACAGAATAGTTTTGATTGGAAGGTACTTCTGAGACCATCAAGTCCAACCATTAATGCAGCACTACCAGGTCACTGTTAAGCCACAACCCTAAGCGTCACATCTACAAAACTCTTAAATACTTCCAAGCATGGTGACTCCACGACTTGGTGGCAGACTGTTCCAGAGCTTTACAATCTTTTTGGTGAAGAAATTTTTACTAATATTCAATGCAAACCTCCCCTGGCACTACTTGGGGCCCTTTCCCCTTGTACTATCACTTGTTTCTCGGGCAAACAGACACCACCACCTTCCTACAACCTCTTTTCAGGTAGTTATAGAGTGACAAGATGTCGTTACCGACACCCGATCCC
>NW_008630167.1:21446-26639 GCF_000691845.1 Merops nubicus | reverse complement strand
TGCTGCGACACTTCCTGGTCGATCAGGCAGGTAGTCAACCTGAGCCTCCTGCCCCTCCTCCCCTCTGTAGGAGCTCCGGAGCAGGCAGCCCACATTCACCTGAACAAAGGCCAAAATCAGTTCCCAGAGCGGAGTGGCTCCCCCTGCCTCCTCTCCTTGCAGCCACGGGCTGGGGTCAAACCTATATCTAGAAACAGATCAGAAATGAGATACCTCCTACCTACTTCCCTTGGAGGACTCTGCTCTCTGAAACTGTGGTTAGCCATTTATTTAAGCTGTTTTAACTTCTCACCCTCCAGGAGTCACTCGTTCTGGTCCAGCACTGGCTAACAAGCACTCTTAACAAGCTGGAAAAATACTCCTTGTGACGATTTTGGAAACCAAATCAGGGAACACCTATATGTGAAAAATGTAACCATATAAAACCTCGTAACCAATGTAACCATGAAAAGCATTGTATTAGCAAAACAGAGTGGCATTCTTGCAGTGAATGAGCACGAAGTACTCTGGGAAAGCAATACTTAAACCAGCAACCCTGCAAAAGAAACAGAAGTGGAAAGAACAAGGCGCTGGTCAGTATGAAAATGCTCAGCGAGTCTTGTTCTCTGTGATAATTTATCACACAGTCAATTGTGTTGATACAGGTTGTTTGGGGTTTTTTTTGGTTGAACCATATTTTAACCCAGACGTCTCAAATTAAGCCCATTAATTATGACAAAAAATAAATCACATGGTATCAGGGATTTGATTTATATTACAACCTCACAAAGAGCTGTGCAAATAGAACTGAAGCAACAAACCAGTATGGAGAAGGAAAAAACTTTCTAAGCCAGCACTTTGCTGGACCACACTCTTGCTGGAACTCTTGGCAGCCCTAAGACTGCACACATGTACATTCTGCACAGAACTTGGTGGCAGTCACCACTCTTGCTCAATAAGGAAAAATAACTGCAGTGGTGTGTGTTTTCCACTACCCACAATAAAGCACTTATTCAGGACAACAGAACCAAGCTTAGTTCCTCCCCTCAGCTGAAGTTTCAACCCTGTACCTGTTCTCTAGCCAGTAACTTACAAAACATTTTCTGTAAGGAAGGACAAGAAGAAGGAAAGAAAGATTAAGCTTCAGTAGTCAATAAAGAGAACATGAAAGACACAATCTAATCTAATAGCTGGGGTATTTGCAAAAAAGGGAAGATACCGCTTCAAGGGCTATTTATGCCTATATACCCAATGACCAGTTATGAAAAATTCAAATCTCCCTCCTTCCCCAAACTGTTTCATGAATTTGTTTTCCAGTTCAGTTTGCCACAACCATGACAGCTGGGGGGAATATGCAACCAAGGAAAGAACAGAGGAAGGGCAGGACCTGCTTTCTCTCTCCCAGCAGTTCTGAAATGCCTTCCAGAATTCTTGGTCTATATCCCTTCCATCCAGAGAGAGGAAACCTGGGTATCTAACTGACCCGTGAATCCTGTGCTCAGAGCAAACACCCAGCCATGAAGTCCTGCAGCTCTGAGTACCAGGCAGCTCTGCTCCTTTGGGATTTGGTGCTCAACTCAAAGTACTGTATGGATTTCCTCTCCCATAGGCTTGAGGTACTGCTACTTCTGCACACCTCACACGTACTACTAAGAAAATTATCTTAAAGTCTGAGGCTGTCAGTGCACAAGAAAAAAAAGTATCAAAGAACCCCACATATTCCTTTAAGATTAAGATTTAGGATAATATCTTTAACACACGAAGTGGAAAATTATTACAAGTATTTTAGGATGTTAGTTGGTAGGGTTTCCTTTTTGTATTCTTGAACTTCAATCACACTTCTTGGTCTTTCCTTTCTTTACCTCCTTTCTTTCCATATTTATGTCAAAAAGATCTTACCTAGCACTGATCAATTTCTATCAAATATGGCACAATTTCAGGATGATTGTAGAAATATAAGTTTACTCCAAGGCCAAGGTCTTTCCCACGCTAGCTACATATTTTACTATCCTGGTGACGAGCAATCATACACTGAAGATGCTACCTTTCTTCAGCTCCTTTGTCTAACAAAGAATTTCTAAGACTATGCCTTTTGAAAGCAAGCATATGTATAAGTCATGGTATAAAACCATTCTTAAGGCATTTTATTTCTTGAAGTAGGATGTTTGGAATAAGGAGCTCTGCCCAGTATCACTGCAAAACAATGAAGCAATTAACTGGGCTAGTAAACTGGTGGTAAATGAGGTTTCAAAAGTAAATACATAGATGATGACGACTGCAGAGCTGAATTCACACCTCTCCTTCTGATGTTGTTTCAGGCTTCATGCTGTAGCTTAAACAAAGCCACAGCACAGTTTTCAGTATAAAAACTAACCAAGCCATAATATACACAAGACTTCTGTTCTCTCACTTTTACTAAACTCTGTCAAAAGCAAGACATCAATGTGTTTCAGATTTTATAGGAGAGAAGCATGACCTGTTCCTATTAACAGGATTTAATTATTTTAAAGCATTGAAGAGAAGTTACAATGGTTATTTTTCTAATCACATACTAGGTAAAATCCTATGAATTCCAATAAGTATTGACCTTGCCTACAACAAAGGCCTCAATGATCTTAAAAATTATTTTTAGGATGGCAACTTTTAAGTGTCTCGATGTTTGCCTTTGAAATAAAAACTGAAGCAATAAAGACTTCATTATGGCTAAGAAAGAAAAACCAAACACATTTCAAACTATTCACTTTGGAAGAGAGCTAGAGAAAGAAAACACAAAATTTGAAATTAAAACTTTTTTCTGAAAAAATTGTATAAAATCGTCTGAAAAAGTTATCTCTGAAAATGATGCATATATTCACTCATATTTAAAACTGTTCTATTGTCATGATCAGGTCTCCTAATTTAGCTGTAACCTCAGATGAAAAAGTTCAACTTCTCCACAAGACAATATGAAATCGTATGAATCTGCAAAAATATAGTTTTATTGCAAGATAAGAGTGACATGGTTAGATCAAGGGTATGTAGTACAGATGCTGACCTTACATGTTACCTTGTCTCAGATTCTAACCTTTTGCAGCATGTAACAGCTACTTCCTTGCATTAAATAGTTGCATTTCTTTTGACAGAAGCAACAAGTTGAATTGCAGCTGTTTACTGGAGCCTTGCCTGGACAAAGGAGTCAGGCAGCACTGCAACAGGATTGCTATCTGCAAAATCTTGATGGAGAAAATACCCCAAGTATACTGCTACTAAGTCTGCTTAACTGGCTGGTTCACAGAACCAACAACTGAAGTCTGTTTTTCAAAAGATTTCTGCGCTCTGCCTTTTCCCACTCCACCTACTAGCACAAGACTAGCTCTTCCCTTTTCCCTTCAATTCCTTAAGGCATTGCCTCACTAGGCAAGAAACAGCAAATAATGTGCCTAATGGGAAGCTGTGCTGTGCAGACAGCCCTGCAGCTGATGAATTCTGACCTTTTTCGGTGAAGGCAATAAGCTGGAGTTCTGACCATTAACTAGCTACCATTCGCAAGGAGTGATGTTATCTTTGAGGCTTCTGCCTAGCCTCATATTAAGATGAAAATGGCCCATGGGTTTTAAAGCTACCAAGGAAATGGCATAAGTGATGCAGAACACAACTGCATAAACTCAGTCCCTTTAGGAAACCAAACTAAAAGCAAATGCTCTATCTGTGCTGCTGAAAAGAGAGCATTACGCACCAGTCCAAATGGCTTTCAGAGATACATTGAAAATGGCACAAAAGGGGAACTTGTGCAAGAATAACTTGTGCACAGAATTGGGTTAGATTCTCTTTAACATACATTTCGGGATGTAGATGAAAACATCAGAACTAGCAAACACTGACAAAACTGCAGAGCTGGGAAAAAAAAAAAAAAAATCAGGACACTCTCTCAAAGAGTGGGAAGAGCATAAATAAAAGGAGGAAACCATAGACAGTAACAACAAAGGCTGCTAAAAATCTGTAGTGTACCATAATTCAAGATAAGAAAAGACAACGGAAAGAGGACACAAGTGATTCTGGAAAGACTGAAGAGCACAGTAAGGCTATGCATGCCTGTGAACTTGAGGTCAAGTGATTTACTCTATGCTGGAGAAAAGAATTACAGTGATAGCCAGAACTAGAATCTTGCAATCAAAAGGCACAGGTTCAAGCAAACACAAATATATCTGCATTAGCCCTAATCTAACTGGCATGAGCAACAACAGACACAAGGAGCTGGAGCACAGACTCCACCGTTACCCATGCTAGCCCAACAAAGACATGTATACACAGCCTGCTAAGCCAATACTACTGCAGTTTTACTTGTTTCTAATTTTGATAACATGTAACGCAGGCATCTGTCATTGCAGCTACACCTTTGATTATAACACTGATGTTTCTGATTTTACTTCTAAGAGATCTCCTGGATTTAGTGCAATGAATTTGTATACTCACACAATTGTCACCAGTAACACGTATTCTGTCTAGAAAACGACTGCTTAGACAACCTCAAGATACATCTACATTGCAGCGTGATGGAGAAGTGCAGTAGTACAAAACCATAGATATCTGTGGTTTAACATAGTCAAAGAATGTGTCAATCACTGCAAAATTATGACCACCTTGCATAGAAGTCCATTCCGTCCAAATAAACAGCTAGAATCCCATGTGGCTTTGTGAAGCCCATGCTGAAGCCTCCTGTTCCCTTATCTTCCTTACATCATCTACTGTTCAAGCTTACTACATTGCATCTGCCTCATATAAGCTATATAACTGTGCTGCACTAACTCCTTTCAAATGTGCATGGACATAAACTAAGCGAAGATGTAACAGGCACAGAGGAAAATGAAAGAACTTTAGCAGTAGCATGAAAGGAGAAGGCTAGAGATTCTCCCCTATAGAACAACTTTTCTTTCAGTAACAAAGCTTTTTTTTGTCTAACTCATACATTTCTTTATTAAAAAAAAAAAGCTCTTTTTATAGTGTTCAGTCAATTTTAAGTATCATTCTACCATCACGCCACAATTAGGGGATCAATGCAAACTGTCAAATGAGGACAGTTGATAATTTTGTGAGAGAAGATATACAGAAACACACAACACAGCTTGGGTCCTAAAGAACTTACAGTCTCAAAGGTCAGCAAGATTGAGGTGAAAGAAAAGACATATCAAAGCTTTCTGTAGACTGAAAACTGTGGGGGGGGGGGGGGGAAAAGGG
>NW_008630167.1:0-21415 GCF_000691845.1 Merops nubicus | reverse complement strand
TTATGTTTGGCAGGTTGTCTTGGTATGGGGGGGGGGGGAGACAGATGGGAAGTTACAATGGACTAACTCCAAGATTCTTCACAGAGAGCAATACTGCAGAGTAGCTATCACCCAGTACATTCAGACCTTGTCTTAAAATCAGCTACATGCATTTTACTAAACTTTTCAAGGTAGTTCTGAAATACTGCTTATATTTAATGTTCAAATATAAATATACATTTTATATTTGAACAGATTTCCATACTTAAATCTACAGTAAAGTAGTTCCAATGTTTTAATGCATGCCTGCATAGAATGAATCGTATACCATAATATGCATACTAGGTATGCTCCAGGTAATTAACTTGATATCAACTGAGCCTTCAAAGTCTGCTGTCTGCTGCTACAGCATCCACAAAAAGTTAAGGAAACCAAATCTATTGCTAATACACTTAAATTTGCTAGACAAGAGTCTGCAGAGCTGTTGGAAAATTTTAAAAAGTATACAAATCCAAAATGATGACCGTAGCCTCAGGAACGTAGGAGAATTAAACAGCAGCAAAAGAGGAAATCTAGGCAATGAAAACCAGCAGAGGAATGCAAACCTCACTGGCCCAGTACACAGCAACTCAGGCGAATGACGGTTACGAACAATACAGGGACGTGAACAGCATTACAGCTGCGGATGGTCTGTCTGCATCTCAGGTGCAGACTTTGTCAAAGGTCTACTACTAAACTCGGAATCTGCTTATCCCTTATGCCACCAAGCTCTATACTAATAATAAATGAATTCTACAGCAGCTCTCCCCTAAATGAATGACCTATTAAAGCTTTCATAATTATGAAATCTTGATCTAAATGCTTTCCTACCTGTGCTACGTAAAATGGCAAAGAGGAAGGATGATTGTTACATAAAAAGCAGCAGAGCTGCTCCTGTCTCTTCAGGCTCTTAGGGCTTGTAACTGGGCAATAAGTTACAGATGAGCGAAGTTGTAAACTAACTCCATGGCTTCTATAAAAAGTTTTAAAAAAGATTTTCTTCATACACACAATTTGTTTCTAGTGGAGGTAACACAGGTTTCACATGGGGAAAAAAGTTATTGGAAAGCTACATAGACAAAAGTGTTGTTTTTTATTAAGTCAATAGATAAGAAACTATACTTTAATAAAAAAAGACTATTCAGTTAAGTTAACATCAGAAAAATTCCAGCTGTTAGGCAGACTTATGTAGCCTGCCCACCAGCTTATACATTCCTAACAATGGGTCTGAACAAAACATGGTTTAAGTACAGTCTCCTCATGAAACTAGAGGTACAGATAACATACTTTAGTTACTTATGGTGTTGGTACAATTTACCAACACAACTCATAATTTATCTAAAATACTTATCTTAAAGCATGAAAGTAGAACACTAGTAAGAATTACATGACAATAAAGGAACTAGATGGTATATAAGATGAAGCACATGATTAAAAGGATACGTCGGATTTACTAAGTTCAAATCCTATGTGCATTTCCTGTAGTATATCAAGTAAAAAATTATTTCTACCATATGTAAATTCTTCTATGATCAAAAAGAAATTTGTAGTAATTTCAATCTGCACATTTGTGTCTTAAAATTACATGTTTTTTGCTATACTGACTGCCTTGCTGTAGTGCGAGTATCCTATTCGGGGTAATGCTGTACATAAGAATTTCCCATCACAAGTAGATGTTGCTGAAATGGAAGGTGATGTTACACCTCTATCATATATAACATCCAGTGACATGGCTATTTAAAAATTCACACCTGAATATCACTTAAAATAGCATCTCTTCAGAGATATGTCATTTGTAGCCACATAGTTGTTGCAGCTCCATAAGACTGCTGCTATGAAACATCAGCATGCAGGATTTTCTTTCCCTGTAATTCTAGTACTTTTGCCATTCAGTGATAAAAGCAAATACACTGTCTTGATTCCTAAGCATTTTTACTCTCCTTCCTATCCTTATAACCTTTAAAGGTTATATAAACCATAAGCAGTTAGTGTTTATATTGTGGAGTACTTTGCCCTTGCACTAAATGAATTCTTCTCCTAGGGAATGCAAAACACTACAACTGCAATAACTAGATTGATCTGTCCTTAATAAGCTTTATTAAACAGTGTACCCTTTTAAATAGCCACACTTTCTGAAATGCCATATCATCCCAAAGTTATCTTAAAAGTGAGAGAGCAAACATCATAAAATTTACTTGAAACGGTAACTATTATGCATGATGCACCATAAAACAGGAAAAATAATTTTAGTAAAGAGTGGCTGACATGCAGTAGAAGGAAACAGAATTAAACTGATACTTTAAGATTATTAACTTGTCTAATTTACAACAACTGGTAAACACCTTTCATTTAAGAATAAATTTTACAGTTTCATCTTTAGTAACTATATGTAAGAAAACACCAAAACATGCTTATAGACACAACAAAACCGTTATTTCTTTTAAGACACCTGCACAGATAACTGCAATCACTTTAAAGGACAAACTGATTTGCTTTCAATAAGAGGTTGGGGTTTTTTCCTTCAAGCCGCATATAAAGACATTTCTCACAATAGGAAAGTAATAATTAACCTGCATGAACTGCTGTCCGATTCATTTTCTTCTTCACTTGCTCTGTCATCTGTTTCTTGTCCGTCAAGCCAGCGTGCACCTCCACAGTCTTCTGCTGAGAATTCAAATGCAGGGATTTCTGAGGTGGATGCCATTGGCCAAGGAGGTGAATTCTGGAAATCCTGTTGGCTGGACCTTCTGTAACCAACTGATGTTAAAGGTAGGTTACCAGAATCTAAAAACTTTGTGCCACCAGTTGTTACATTTTGTCCTCTACTCCAGAAATCTCCCTGGTGGTTTTCAATTGCGGAGTTAGGAGCTGACGCCTGATGACCAAACCACCTCCATCTGATTTTTAAAATCTGCTTCACGTCAAACTCTTTACGAGAACCAGACATCCTTAGTGAAAGGCAGTGATCGTCTAGGCAACAGGGTAAGACGCAGCACACATAAAAGATTTGTGCACCCAACCAAGACAAGAGAAACACATGCTCTGCCCGTCTGTGGCAAGCAAATTTTCTACAGAAGGAGAGGAGAAAGCATCGCATTCACATAAAAAAGGCTTCTTTGACGGTGTGTCATTCGAATATAAACAAAAGGCAACAGACAGTGAAAAATCCTGAGATAAAAAGAGGAGGTGAAACAATCGCCTCAATCAGGAAAAATGCTAATCAGTTTACCCTAAAATCTGCAAAGCTGTTTCTGTTGCTCTCCTCTGACCATTAGCTTTCAAAAACACCAAACAGTATTCATTAAAGCCCTTTCAAGAGCTGAATACCACCCCCTTTTCTTAAACCACAAATGACAGAGAACGTAATTCCTGCACTGCATCTTGCATCTCTGCTTCTTATTCTGTTAACTCTTGCTACTACAGAGCAGAAAAGCACCGCAAAAAGCAAGTTAAAGTCTTCCTGCACTGCTAAAGAATAAATTTACAGAAAAGACTTAAAACCAATCCCAAAATAACTGATTATGCTGGGGAGAAACGGAACTGTAAATAATCTTTTCCCATTACAGGACATGTGCTAACTTAAAAAGGACAAGAACAGCCTGGAAGGCTCATGGGACTTGTACTGGGTTATAGACCCTTTCATCTTGATGTCCTTTGATTCAAATCTAGGTCTGCAGTAACTGAAAATTTCTATCTGAATTGAGCTAATGGTTTCCATTAACTTACACATCACTAAAAGTGAAAGGAAAAAAAAAAGAGTTAACTGGTCACTATCCAAGACACCAGAAACACCCTCTGCACAACAGAGAACAACAGACAACTTCTTAAAAGGCTTCTTTCTAATCACACACAATCGGCTGCTCCAGATCAGGTTAGAAGCACTATGATGGAACAGTGAAAAAGACATGCATACTTTTGAGACAGAATTCCCTCTAAATCGGTGATTTATGTAATAAAATATCCAACAGAAGCTTTTACTTGAATGAGGAAGAGGGAACAAAAAGGACAAAATACACAATGACCAATTTACATTTCCAATGAAATCCAGCCTATTTCCTCTGTGACATTGGGAGCTAGTTAGGTATAAAATGCTGAGACTCATTCAAATCAATCTTTTAATAACAGTTCAGTTAGTCTCTTCAGCTCTCCTGGATACATATGAAACAAATTTCTAAGTGATTCTTCTATTTACAGTTTTCACCAAAAGTGAAAGTCACTCTTAGATGAACAATAAAAACTACAAAATATGTGACCTGGTAATTAGCATACCTGCACTGTTCTTTAAGAGGTTATATGCAGAGTCCATATGAAAACTTAAACAGTGCCAAATTTTACCACCCAAAAAGCAAGGCTTCATTTCGTACTCAATGCCAGGAGTAAATCATACTATTTTCGTGGGAACCACAATGCTGAAATGGCTAGTTTTAACCTGGAATGCTCACCCATCATTGCTCACAACAGTTATTTATGAAAGTGCTTCTCACAAATGCTAGGAAAGCTCATTTCTATAGAAACAGCATTCCAGCTGTTCTCTACAAAGAGATGCTGCATTTCAGAACGTGGACCTTGCCAGCATCCTGGCCCGCCAGAACCTACATGCCAAGGCCTTTGCAGCATGTCCAGAAAACAGCTGAAGGTACTTGGAAGGTGAGATGATTAAGCAGGTAAATACACATCTTTGCCAGGGATTTCATTTAAACACAAACAGGAAAATATTTAAGAATTATAATGATTTAATATATTAGCATAAAAAATTGTACAGATGCTTAACCAAAATTATATGTTATGCAGACTCTGCCTATTTTGCACACATACAGCCAATTCTTAAAAGCTTTAACTGCAGTGTTCAAACACAAGCATTTGTGTAACTGCAAGTGGGGTGAAATTACAATACAGCCTAAGAAGTAATAACAAACCCACATCTTTTTATCCTCTCCCTACGTTTTGTGTTGGTGTCAGGTGGTGACAAGTAATCAAGGGTGGAGAAGCAGGACAAGTGACTGGTGTATTCATTACAGCAGTAGTATTTTAATTACTCACTTTACAGTGTTAAAATGAAAGTAAGCTTTAAATACCTTTATTTCTGCTGGTATGGTAAATCCATTATACATAAGGACTGACCTGGATTCTCTTTTGTATAACAGACCAATTTAAAATTCAAACTGTCCCAGTACAAGTCTACGTAGACAATGACAGATTTGCCAGTTCTAGTGCTTGTTCAGCACTTTCTCAGGACTTATTGGGAAACACAGCCTAACTAATGCTTTTCTTCATCTGTGAAGCTATGGGCTCAAACAGAGATTAGAAAACAAAATGTGCTGCAGTTTTAAAACCCAAAACACTGAAGTGTTTTCTAGTTTCTTTCATTTTCCTATGTTATACAAACTCTGGCACCTCTACACACTTTCCCAAATTACAGTTCTAAGATAGATTGCATAAATATCTAAAAAAAATTTCTCTGTTTCATATAAATTAGATACAAGTTTGTATTACAAATTACAAGATGAGACAGGTGCCACTTGATTCTCAGTTTAAATTAACAACATTGCTTGGAAATAACTGAGGGTCTGTTCTTGTTCTGGACAATCTTTAGTGCTAAGAATAATGCTATAGCTTTTATCAGGTCCCCTGCCAGCAGCTGATACATTTTTGAGGAGATCTCAGATGATGAACTGATAGGACTTACACTTAGTAGGACCAATCAAACCTCATCTTTGATGTCTCATCTAGTGACTGGTGCTCACAAAGTCAAATGTCCACCTCTGTGGCCTCCTACCATAAGTCTTTCTAATGCACTAACACATTTCTGCGAAACCTTCTAAAAAGGTAAGGTCAATGGTACCACCTTAGTCCAACACAATATACACAGACTTTGCAAGGATTCCGAAGTACTTTTTTCATTTACTAAGGCAGAAGTTTTCATTTAATAGAAAAACAAGAGTGCTTATACCCATTTTTTCTGACTTTGATCACTGTTGCAGCTGAAGAGCCATTTTCTACTTAGTGGTGAAGCCTAACAATGTTTTAAATACAGGTACACTGTCCTCTTTTTGGAACATAATTTTGTTCACATTAAGGAGTTTGTGCAAGCTTACTGTAAAAACAATTTTGAGAACTCTGACTGATCAGACTGATATTCCTAAGATTGGAGCACCTGAACATTTAAGGACATAATTTTTCTCATATGAGCAGCTCTGCAAAGTAATAAATTCCTGCAGTTAGTAGTGAGGGACAGTTTCTCAGATTCTGCCTTGTGAACAAAAGGAAAACAACTGAATGCAAATAGGTAACATCAATAACAGAGCATGCAAGCTTTATAAATTGCTTCTTTCAAGATCTTCAGAACAGTTTATCTCCACAGAGATTTTTTTTTAGCCAAAACCTTTATTACACTGACATTCTTTGATATATGTTTATCTATACAAGTGTTAAAGGAACACTGCAATACAGCATAACAAGTTAAAATTCAGACAACATTTTTACTCCTAAGATACTTCTACTGTATATTTTTAGGGAAGATACACTCTAAATATGAAGTACATTGCTAAGAAATACAGAAAAATTACTGTTTAAATAATCAGGTCTAAGCACTTTTATTCATTATGACTTTTCCTTTTTCACTAGGAAGTCAGTTAAATTCTCAAATAAACATGTTTGTCATATTTTTAGGTGCTTTTAAGATTTGAATCTCAACATCACTTTCCATGGTAACATTCATCCTGTCACTGCTATGCTTTGGCTTCAAAAAACTATCCCCACTCAACTTCAGGGCAATTCAGATACAGTAATTTCAAGGTATTTAGTCTGTCAAATGGATTTTAAGTTACTCATTTTCACATCCAAGATTTATGCACGTAAAGGCCCAGCTACTCTTTAGAAGATATTAATGATCCTATTAAGTGCCAATTAAGAAAGAAAATGTCAAAATAATTAGATAGTCTTTGTTTTGACTGCAAGTCTTCTCTCTTCAAAAAAATACCCCTTAACAAAAGCGTTAAATATTTAAAAAGATATATTTCAGACATACCTAGACTCATTAGGATGTGATAAAGTAATATATTATTGCCAATGTTTAGTGATCTAGATATGTCTTCTAAACCATAAGAAACGTTCACTGACCATAAGATGTTCATCAATTAATCAAATGCATATTTACAGCACTAAAAGGCATTCAAAATTTAAAACTTTGTAAAAAGCGATTTTTAAATTTTAAAATAAGGCAACTGTTCGAATAAAAACGCTAGAGACAAACCCCAAACTCCAATTCTGCTTATAACTATGCTTATGTTAAAAGAAATGCTACACATTTACTTTCTTTTTAGTTCCCTATTCCAGTGTTCCAGCCCCGAAATTACAGAAATAGCTCAAAAAACACTTCAGAAAGATAGCTATGTTCATGCTCTGTGACGCTATAAAACAATAACCACTTCCTATCCCGAAGGTTTTCTAATAAGTGTGAACACTTCTGGTCCGTGGTTATGTGAAAAGTCCCTTACAGCAGCAACAGCATAGTTCACCCAGGAGAAAGAAGGAAAACACCCTACAGTTACTGACTTTATGAACTTAAATTCATTGTTCTGACTGGCAGAACTTAGCTGCAACCAAATGACTACCATTACATCCCAGCTCTGCCACTTTGCATAGCACATGTGCCTTGAGAGGTGCAAGCCATATGTTTAGAAACACTGACTTCAGAGCACTCAGTGTCACAGTGGCATGAAAAGACCTGCCCAGAGCAACAGCCTGGTTTACTGTATATTTTATTTGGGTAAAGTGGAGGTGGAAGGGGGGAAGGCAGAAAGATTTCTATATGCAATGGAAGACTACACTGTCAGATCTTAGTAGTTTCTTAGCTCAAGCATCATTCTGGTTCACACAAAACATTACTTGTGACGCAAGACATTTACAATTTTTTAACATTAAAACACTAACACTGATTCTCATTTATTTAAGTAATACCCAAGCATTATTCATTATTGGAAACTGCACCATCTTACAAGTAAAACTGTAATGCAGTGCAATTCTTGAGTAAGCAGCACAGTAGCTTATTCACCCTCAAGAAGTTTGCACACTGAGTCCATCAGTTGTGGGTTTTTTTCAGTTAAAACTCATTTAGAACACAAAATGGCCAACAATGTGAAAGGCCTGTCTCACAAATCACAAAACCAGTTTTCAGTACCAAAAGACTCAAGTAGCCATACAAAGATTAAGACAAGCCAAAGGTTCCCAGTTCATATGCTCCAGAAACACTGGTACCACCGATTCTAATGAAAACCAGGTAAAGTCTAGGGAATCTAGGGGCAGTAAATACTCCAGCACAAATCAAGTCCTCTGGAAATGTCACTATGAAAGAAGAGTGGTAACAAAGCCACTCTTCTGCAGATATTTACAGAAGTCTTGACAAAGGTAAAGCCATTCTTCAGAAACAGTACTGCCTAATAAAGCTACAAAAAAGGCCATGTAACACAGACTGAAAGACTGCTGCAAATCCAAACAAAATAATGATGTTATTTTCTTTTTATCAAGGTAATATAAACATGGCCAAGGTCACCTTTGTGTGACTTCACCATGAGGCATTAGGTTTTCTTCACAAACCCACAGAAAAATGGATAAGGAACAACTCTGCCAACAGCAGAGCGGATGTTTGTTTGGTAAAACATTGCAGGCACTCACAGCCCTATATTAGGCCCCATATGGAAAACTACCAGATTATAATGGAGTAAAAACAGTAAAGAAGCAGATTTGCAGTTGATAAGGTAATGTAAGATAGTGCTCCATGCCAGACTATACCAACTTGTAACAGAAATAGAGAGGTCTGGGGCTAAGAAGTTTACACTCTATTTAAATGTCAAGCTAAGCAATACCACAGCTACTAAAACAAAGCATTTCAAGATACAGACCTGAGCATTCTAAATAAATGATTTAACACCAAAAGACACCTCAAGAGACTCATTATTCCTCGTTCAATGAGGAACTCTGTTCAATTAGTAGCTTCAGTTAACACTCCCCTTGCCCCACAGTTGAGACTTTCAGCCACATAAGTGATAGTATATCAGGGTATAGTATTTTATCACATATTTATAAAACAAATGGTGTGACCACATCTAGGATTGCTTGTGTGCAATTGATGATGGCAACTTGGAAAACAGTGTTGCAGAATGCAGGGTTCCCACAAAGGGAACACAAATGATCAAAGCATAAAACCAACAATCATCACACTAAAAGGCAGGATGCTTGTAAGAATCATATCAATGTTGCCAAGTATCAAATTAATGCTTATAAGAACCATATTAATTTCTCATTAATATGAAAAGTACTTTATGTAGTTTTAAGAATTGATGTTACATCTACAGAAGACACACATGACATTTTAGGAACCCAATTGTGTGTAACAACACATGTCAAACAGAACTCATAAAAATCCTTGCAATATCTACCACTCCATGGCCACCTGCAGCTGAATTTCATGTGGGACATCAAACACAACAGAAAGTACTTCTGCAGGTACACAAGTGACAAAGGAAGTCTAGGGAAAATGCAGGTCTGCTGCTGAATTGGGTGGTGCTCTGGTGACACAGGACATGGACAAGGGTGAGGTACTGAATGTCCTCTGTCTTTGCCAGCAAGATCAGCCTTCAGAACTTCATGAAGTTCAACGAAGGAAGTGCAAAATCCTGCGCCTGGGCAGGAACAACTCCATGTGCCAGTAGATGCTGGGTGCCACCCAGCTGGAAAGCAGCTTTAGCAGGAAAGGACCCAGCAGTTGCCAAGTTGAACATGAGTCATCAATCTGCCCCTGCAGCAAAGAAGGTTAATAGTATCCTGGGCTGCACTAGGAGGAGTGTTGCCAGCAAGTCAAGGCAGGTGATCTTTCCCCTCTAAGCACCAAGACAAGGCCACACCTGGTGTGCTGCGTCCAGTTCTGGGCTCCTCAGAACAAGGGAGAAACACATACTGGGGAGAGTCCAGCAAGCACCAGGAAGATGATGAAGGACCTGGAGCATCTCTCATGAGGAAAGGCTGAGAGAGCTGAGACTGTTTAGCCGAGAGAAGACTCACAGGTGTCACATCACTGTGTACAAACATCTGAAAGGACGGTGCAAAGAAGATGGATCCAGGCTCTTTTCAGGGGTATCCAATGATAGGACAAGAAGCAACAGGGAACAGGTAAAATACAGGACGTTCCACCTAAACATAAGGTTGAAACACTTTATCATTGTGAGGATGACTGTGTAGAGGTTATGCAGAAAGGTTGTGGAGTCTACACCCTTGGAGATAATCAAAAGCTGTCTGGACATGCTCCTAGGCAACCTATTTTGGTGACCCTGCTTGAACAGGGTGGGCTGGACCAGATGACCTCCAGAGGTCCCTTCTTACCTCAACCATTCTCTAATTCTGTGAAAATTTGATCTGTTTGTAAGGTGACAAAATAGGAATCAAGTGTCCAGTTGACTGTCATTAACTTATTCCTTGGACTTGCGTCCCTTCCTTAAACTGACTTTATAGGAATGGCTACTGTGGCAAGCAAAGAATCATTTTTATTAATAACAATCTGCATTTATCATACAAATATGAAAGCAACATAACCTATCAAATGAGCATCCTCGTTCTATTTGTGCACTCAGGTTGCTTAAGTGTCTTTATGCCACCAGGGCCTTAAAAGTAACAGCTGGATAGAAATAAACCATTTTGGGAAGTTCAGAGTTAGACAGATAAAAAATAAAACATTCTGATCTACTGCCAGTTTGTGGTTATGATCCTTACAAGAGCATAAGATGACTGCCAAACATGGTAACTAGATGTACAGGAGGTGAGGAATCCAATACACCAGATCCACACTACTGAATGGAAATGTTACTACATAGCAGGTTATTCTCATCCCCCTGCTAAATAAAATATTTCTTTCTTCTCTTGTATGTATAAAGTCACAGGTGCCTTACTTTTTAAAGGAATACTTTAGAAGCATTTTGTTATAACCTTACCAAAAGGATACTGCACATGCACATGTTCTCCTCCCTTCAGTAAGAAACCTTAATACCAAAGACAACTCTAAATATATATGAGATTTACTTTAATACAACAGCACAGAAGAGCATTTTCTCAATTCAGCTTGCCAGTGATGATTGCTCCTTTTACAGTTCACTGAACACAGATGAAGCAATGACTATGCAAGAAATGTCACACAAAGACATTATCTCAAATTCTTATATATGTATTAAAGATTTTTAAAAGAGCATGTAAGTGTTCACATTCCAATTAAGGGTTTGTGAAATGAATCATCATCAATCACTACCAAACCACCTGTTCATTATTAGACACATCAGTAGTTGACAGATACACATTACTAGAAAGTATTACCTTGTGGAGAACCCAAATCTTTCATCTTGCTTCTCTGTAAAAAGTGACATTTACAGCAGTAACAGTAAAACTGAAATTAATCACTCAAGAGCTCAATACCAGCGAGCAGTATTCACAAACAAATAATTCCAGAGATGTTTAAATTGCATCACATGTATTTGTTTAAAAATACACAATAAAATGCCTTGTATTACTTGCTTTAATTACAAGCATTGTTTCTTGACGATAGGTTTTTCATGTTATCATAAGCCTCACAAAGCCATAAAAGCAACATGATTAAATTAGAGATGTTAATTAAAGGTTTCCATTGATTTTACCAGTAATTTGGCTCAAGGAAGTATTATTAGGAAAAAAAATGCAGAACAAATCACAGTACATTTAATTATCCCCTTCCCTATAAAACAAAACTAGCCCTCTGCCTTGGGTCAACATTACTTAAAATAACACATATCTGAGGTAGGAAAAATATCCTTTAATTTGGTATTTGGATACTATTAAATCTCAGATTAAACTACGTATTCCTAAATGTAAGCAGAAAACTGTTTTATTAAGGTCTACATTCTGTTTCTGCAGTTTCTCACAGAAGTCATCCCAGGTTCCCTACCCCCCCCCCCTTTTTTTTTTTTTTTTTTTTTTACAAGCTCTTAAAACAATAACTCCAGTTCTCCTGCATGTTTCATCTCATATAGTCTCCCTCAGCTAAGGCACACATATCCCTCCCTACTAAGTAGCACGACAGGCAGGACAAGCAAATCTTTTGTTGTATTCAGACCCAGAAGCAGACAGGTTCATCAGATGGCAGGTCAAGTAGTATGACTTACTTGGCCCTCCCTAGCTACCCGTATTTTCAAAACCTTCCAGGAACTGAAAATACAATAAGTGCTCCATACTGGCAGAGTTTGACTGAAATTGGCAAGCAGACAGAAATGTTATTAGGGAGGAACTGATAAACTAAAAGACATAAAGCCAACTCGTGTGGGAGGCTCAGAGACTCAGAGGCTGAGTATATTTTGCTTCTGAATATGCCCAGCTGCCTTAGCTTGAATGGTTACGTATAACTTAAGCCCAGGATCTAGACACAAAGTAGAACAGAAATCATCACAATATCTGACCGGTGAAACACAGCTATGAGCTCCAACTCTTCCACAATTGTGTATGAAATGAATTGTCACTGAAATGACCTCGAGAAAGAAGGCAAGGATAGACATATAGACCACCTATTAAACCTTTAAATCACTAAAGTAGCTGCAGAGTTAAGTTTTCAGCTATCCTAAGAGGTACACTGATGCTCATCTTAGCTGCCTTACCCCTGTTTTTACAGGAATCCTAAAGCATTTCCTGTCCTGCACAGAGAGTGAGAAGTAGACAACAGCAATATACATAAACTGGGAGGAGGAACACAGGATACCAACCTAAATTGCTGGCCCTTCCAGGGGCATGAGGTCAAATACTGAAGTAACATGTTGAAAAAAGAAAACCCTCTTGAACCCAGATGGCTAAACTGTCAGAAGAAGGTGGCATAACTGAGTAAAACCTTTAATTAACACTTGCTTACCAAGTGTTTTTTTCTTTCTCTCCTATCAATGCTGCCTAAATCTCAAGGTAAACACAAAACTAGCACATACTTAGTGCATGCGGATCTTATCAGATTTAGATGGTTTGCAATCATCTGCTCATCTATCCTCCCAATTAGCTCAAACTTCTAAGAATTCCTAATATAGCTTTCAATATTTATAAAAAAGTATGTCTTATTCATTGAGCTTCTAAGTTTTCAAACAATAATGTTTGAATATTTACTGAAGCTATCAATTAATCTAAGCACATTTTTCTCTGGTTGAAACATCAGACAGCTTCTTATGTAAAGGTATAATTTAAAATTGTATTTGTTAGTTTTTAAAAAAATCTATCAAGAAGTGAGAGGACATGGAAAAAAGTAGAGTTCTGTTACCACTTGACCTGCACACAATTTTATAAATTCACAGAATTATTTTTATTTCCTTGGAAAATACTTCCAAGTTTTAAAAGGTATGGTTCTTGGTGAAGATCTTGCCAAGCCTTATCAAGTTATGATAACATCATTAAACGCTCTCCTTTCTTCATGCTTTAATTAGTTTGACTGCACAAGCTTGAGATTACATTTACATCCAAAATACCATTTCTCTTACTGCACATAAAAGAGGAAGATTTAAACTTTAATTTCATCTTCAGCAAGGACCAAGTGATCATTTAATATCCAAAAGTACATTTTTAAAGTATATATTTTAGAATATGTACCAGACAAATAGATACAGATATAACAAATAATCAATGTAGAGTGCTTTACTTATCTGGAAAGCAACTGTCAGGCTAATAGCTGACTTGTGCAAAAGTCAACATAGAACTCTGGTAACATCATCTACTCAGGTAACAAGTAAGAACTTGCTTCCAAACAATGCAATCACCAATATCACTGACAAATGCCTCGTCTTCCTGTGAGCTTCTCCTGTGTCTTCTCACCACATACAAACTACTTATAAACATTTAATTAATTTGGTAATTCAGCCATATTACTATCTGTATTCTTTACAATTCAGATTAGTAAACCTCTCCGGACTTGATTCTTATGTTATTGTACACTAGGAATAAGTACCACCTTACACAGCCAGGTGCTGTGAATATTTCACCTCTGCTACAGGTAGACTTTAGCCTGATTTGGACAAGTTCTGTTGGCTCTGAAATTGAGGCTACAGTAAGTGAAAGAACTGGTGTGCACTTTTTAAAAACATAACTGATGATACTATTTCCACCCAAATCAACTCAAATCTGTACTAGACAGATTATATCATCATGATGCTTATATCACATGAGAGAAAGGAGGGGAGGTTAAAGAGATGGAAGACACATCAGAAGAATACACCACCATTTTTTAATAACGTAGAAGAGATAATAGCTGTGACTGCATGATAGCTTAGCATACTTTGAAAGAAATTTTTGAGAGTAGAATGGTATAAAGACCTGACCACTGTTTTTTTCTTTTCTCTCTCTTCTTTTAAGAACACTTTCTCTTTTAAGAACAACGTATACAGAACATTGATTCAAAAGTGCTAGAAAAAAAAACAGGAGAGCTTAGGGTTCAAAAGGTTGTAACATCTTCCTTTTTAAAGTCAATATTAAAAAATGTTATGTGTATACTGTAATTGAGAATATGGCCACTAACAAGCAACACTGAGCATGAAAGGGTTACCAAGCCATACACAGATCATCCTACCGCACCCTGTCACTTATTCTTAAAAAAACATGTAAAACATGGAAGAATAAGAAAAACATTCTACTCCACCTAAATCCAGCTTTCAAAATATACTGCACATTAATCACTTATGTTGAAAAGAGAGAACTTCAGGAAAAATAGCAGGAAGCATATACAGCAGATATAGTTTAAAAATAGAAATATTTCACTCAACTGAAAGCTTAAAACTGCCAAATTGAGCTATTTTTTATGCTTTGTGTTTAGATTTTCAAAGGACTGCATTTGCTGCCTTTTTTTTTTTTTTGATTGCTATTAATATAGCATTTCTACGAAGGCTGTACCTCAGATACTAATCACTAAAGGAAGTGTTTCCTGCAGACCTCTTCTTACAGGTTTAAGTTCAAATCAGAACTGAGATTGGTGGGATTTCTTTTTAACCAAATACAGAATACTGTAATCACAAAACAAAGAGTGATGAAAGAAATAATCACAGTACTGGCCTCATAAAACCCGGCGTTTCACAAAACTAAATTATTCATTTAATGTCATCTTTTCCAATGCTACTAATGTGATGCTTTGCCAAGGTGAGAATTGCTTTATTGTTGGAGACAGAAAGCCTATCTAGCTGAACAAAAAGTCTTCAGTTGCGACCCACAGGAAATAATTAAGGAGAGACCATCAGAAACAGGTCTGAAAATATGAAGTTACGCACAGCACTCTTATTAGTTACTTAGGCTTTCATTCTTAGGCAAGACACATTCTGCTCCTTCTCTTCCCCATATAAACTCCTGTAAGTGTAGGCATGAGAAAGACCATACATTTTCAAGTTGATTTTCAAAGGCTTAAAAGGCTGTAATTATGCAAAACACTTGGGCAAGCTGTGGCTTTTTGAAACTGTAAGAGGTGACATTTCTCCAAGTTAAAAAGGTATTTATCCTTTAAATTGAAAAGCACTTGTATTCTGCATCTAAAAAGATGGTTAGAACAATTGACAGACTCTTTCAAGAACCCACCCCGACAACTGAATGGGTAATACCAGGCCATCAGAGTTTTCACAAAATAAAAGCAGAATGATGATTTAAGTCGCAGTTTCTTGAATTGAAAAGCACTGCAAATTTCAAGCAAACTGTTTAAATTCTTATGGAGTTTTAATTAAGTCAAATTCTTTTCAAAAGAGTCACCACAACATACATTGACTATTTTGACTAAGTATCAGCTAAGGCTTTGAAACAAATCTATCCAGACACAATTTTGAAAAGACAATGTCAGTGCTTAACCTTAAATTTCACACGTTTACAAAAGCATCTTGTACAAATTTATAAACAGTTTTCCATTAATTCTGAAAATCTGATGGATGCCTTTGGAAGAATCCAAGTTACTAGTCAAAAATTCTTCTTCAAAGTATATCCTGTTGTTATGGAAGGAAGACATCAGGATTTTTAACATCAGTTGCACTTAGAATTATCAGAAGAGGGAATTAATTGGCAAAGTATTCCTCTGAACAGATTGAAATCAATACCTCTTTCAACTTTACAGAAATCTGTCCTCTGGAAAAATGCCAGCATAGTGCATAAGACATAACTATTAATCAGCAGTCCTGCTGGATAATTAGTTATTCTACCCTGCAGTAAGAAGGGCATAAGAATTTCTCCCATGGTGACCCAACTTCTCAGTTTCTTCTCTTTGGAGTACAATTTGCACTTGTTTCAAATTCTTTAACTTCCACAGCCACTAGAGAAAAAGGTACAGGCCAAGTCTAAAAATTCTTACCATCTAGAGGTGGTTAGCTGCTTTGGCAAGTGGAGCAATCACATTTTGAACTACTGCAAATTAGTCAAACAAAAAGTCTGTTCTCAAAGTGATTTCTGGGGACCTTTAGCAGTTCTAATGCTTTTCAAAGCTCATAGAGGTACAGATGTCATCTCTGGTAGAAGATACCAAGAAGGATGTAGATCGACTAAGGTGGGAAAGAAATGGAAAAAGGGAAAACAAGGAAAAGGGTAAAAAGTCTGACTGGAAGTCAATCCTTTATAACCAGAAATTAAAGCCCATTATTTCCCAAAAAATATGGCAGTCAAGAACAAACTGTTTCCCCAATTGCTTGGTGCCCTACATACGTGACTCAATGATAATCACCTTCTGATTATCATTGCTGTTGGGTTAATACCAGGTTATCGGGGAAAGGCTTCTAAACAGACAAGGGAGAGGATAAATAAAATGGTGTCAATATCTTTGTAGACAGAACTGAATCTCAAGCTACCTGAAGCAAGACCGACTGATACTTGTCTCAGTTTCATTCACATGTTCCTCATAACCCTATGCTTTTAATTTATCAGACCTGAGCAAAGACAGAGGGAGACATCAAGCTTAAGGAGGTGCCCCCCAATCTTCAGCCGAGCACCAGGTACTAAAAGCATCATTCTGCAGTGCAATGCTAAAATATTTGGTATTGCCGAGTGCAATGCAGAGTGAGGAACAGGTTCTTGTGTCGGTGTCATTATGGTTAAGCCTGCACTGAAGGAGAACACACAGGAGACCAACATAACACCAAACGCTCTCTGGTTGTTGGTACTGACAAATACCAGAGCTGCTGTCAGTGGTCTGACTCGCCAAAGTCTGTGCCAACTTGGCAACCATAAACTTGGAATAACTTCCTCAGGTGTCTTAAAAGCATCTTCTTCTTTGAGACCAAAGAAACAGGAATACTGAAGTCCTATTTTAATGTATGTTTCCTAAGTATAAGAAGCTGATAAGGATGATTTTATTTAGCCCAAATACTCGCAAAACTAATTAAAACCACATTAGTAGGGTTTTTTTTGTGCACCAATGATGAGAAAAGTATCTGAAATATGAAAGAAATCTATCATTAATCTATACAAAGGAAAATAAGAATATTGAAACGTCTCCCAACAGTTTCATAAGGAGCAATACATAGAAATAAGGATGGCAATGGACTCAAACTCTAAACTTCATAAACTCATGATTCTCAACTCATGAGTGTGACGACCACACACAGAAAATGCCCAAAGAAAAACAAGAGTTTGTAATAACTACACCAAGAATTCTCAAGTACTTTGTCATCACCCTTACAAAAATGATGTCTCAGGAGCTGTGTACTTCTAGACTAGAACTGCCTCAGCAGACAGACACGAAGGACCCTGCAGCTGGGGCTCAGCTATCACTCTGGGCTGAATTTACTTGAAAGAGACTTCCTGTTACTCCAGCATGTAGAACAGCAACATTCTTCTAGACCTCTTGCTCTTGGGAAACTAGTCAAAGGTTACGCCCTGAAGAATATAATAACATAATACACTATGCCAGAAAGTTGTATCAAGAACCAGAGAGGTAGAAAAATACACAACAAAACAAATTAAAGCATCGACCATTAAAAATGTTACATATATAGTAAATTGCCAGTGATGGGACAGATGATGTGAACAGTAAGAAAGACCTTTGTAGTACTATCATGACATGAATAAATTCTAGACAATAAAGGAGCAAGTTTCTTTATCAACATTCTCAAAGCAGAGATCTCAGTCAAGAAAGCTATTTTTTTTTTTTTTCTCATTTTAGGAAAATGTACTATTCCTAAATTAATTGGACTGCTTTTCTCACACTCATCACTATTTTCCAGAAGTATTTTACTTTTGAGTGTTCAGATAAAGCTAAATCCTTGCATGTATTCATGTTTTCAACATTCTTTTATCTCTTTGCTTTGTGTAAATGCCAAAGCTATTCCCTTTGAAAATTCCTTTAGCTTAGAACAGTCTTACTACTTTCCTGCTAAAAAAAAGAAAAGAATGTGAGAGACAGTCTGTACTATTCTGTAATAAGATTTGACTGCAGTTGGTGGGCCTCTATTCATAAGGATTTCTCTAAAGCAGTACTTATTTTCTTTTACAGATTCCACATCAACTTTTCCTATTTTTCTTATAATGATTAACAGATACAAAGTTAGAGGTTTCTCATGCATTTTGAAAACATTAAAATTGGACTTTATAGTAATACTGACAGTCTTCTACAAAGTGTGCTTTGATAAAGAAGAGAATGAAATCACATAAAAATGTTCCAAACACTAGGATATGAAGTCCACAAAAGCAAAGTCAATTCCTGCTTGTGTACACTTACCAGAAGGAAGGCCCCACAAGATGTATAATACAAAAAAAGATGACATTTCAGGTGTAAGGAAGATCTGGTACCTTTGTGGGCTAAAATCACAGTCCTTGTAGCATAACTTACTGTGACAACCGAGTAAATACAATAATTACCTGTAACACCAGAATGATCTCTAGGTTTTCAAAAAATCATGTAGGTCCATTTGTCTTCCTCTTCCCATATATTTGAGGTAGTAGAAAAAAGATCTAGAGGCAGAAAAACAACAATGCAAACAAGTAAGAAACAGACGTCAGGGGTGGGGAAATCCTTGAAAACAGATTGCCTACTTTATTCAAATAGAAATTCCTTTTATTTGCCTGATGATTCTTAAACTTTCTGTGAGGAAGGCAATAAAAGTCTGTCACTGTACAACTCTCACCTTAGTTCCACAAATTTGTTACACAAACATCAAAAAAGACTTCAAAGAAAGAGAGAAAATTAATACAAAATTTGCAAAATAAACCCTCAAGAAATATTACAGGACAGTTGAGGATTTTTTTTATTTTTGATAACATTAGAGCATCTTCACCCCTACCTTCAGCTGGCTCTAACTCCTTGAAGGGAAGAGCAGTGAAGCATTGCTCTGCCGCATGAAGCACTTAAATGGGATGCTACTGCCAAAGACTGACTGTGTTTGGGAATAAGCAAAGTCCCAACCCTAAACATGCTTCAATAAATGGAGCAGCTCTGCAAAAATTCACGCTTACTGCGACACTGATTCTCAGCCTTTTCCTATTTACAAGCCACTAAAAATATCTCTGCCAATATTCCATGTATACTCCAAAAACCTAGCCTGCTGAAGTCACTACTTTTGCTTTGGCACCAAACAAATCGATTATATGCACTTTAAAGTGAAAGAAAATGTGGCCCTGCAGGACACCTCCATGCATAATGTGATACCTAATGTTTGACCACTTGTGGTCTGATCTTTTTACTAGCTGCAAGAATCTTCTAGCTGCCTGAATAGTAGCAACACTTCATTCTTGCTTCTAGAGCATGTAATCTCATCTCTCCTGTATGATTGGTTTTTAAGGCCATAAAGCCAATTAACACATGTAATTTATGGTCAGCAGTTGCTTTGATGGTAACTTTGAATGAAAGATTTTGTTCTTACCAAAAAAAAAAGCAAACGGTGAATAGTTAAGTTTGTAATTAATTCATTCTTCTACTTAATAAGACTGCTATAATAAAAGGCAATTTAATTGATAGTGGAGGAGGCAAACTTCTCCATCGTAAGAGAAATGTAAAATCACAATGTAATTTCTTAAGAGCTGCAGAAACTTTCATTATTGGGTCATTTTATGTCTGATTAAGTAATCTTTACCACATCACGAAACACCGAATTACATCAACAAAAACACAAGACACCAACACAACTAAAGAACCATCTTTTTAAAAGTGATGGTGATAAAAATGTCCAAGAGAACTGGAACAAGTTCATTAGTATGAGTTGTCACTGCCAGCAACATTTTGCAATTTCTGTCTTCTGGAAGGTATTTTCATCTTCTCTCGAATTCTTTTATTTTTCACATTTGCAGTCATTGAATTTCTGTGAAACACAATGTGTTAAAATCCACTGCGATGTGGTAAACCTGGTGGCTTTGTTAGTGGACCTGCCCATCCATAGGACATACTTCAGAGACAGTTCAATGAAGCTGATGCATGTCAGAAGAAAACAATATCAGACTCAGATTAGGGTTGTTATTATTATTTTGTTTCTATCCTGCGTTTATGATCCTTGGCATTGTTCAGCAAGTAGATAAAGGAAAAACCATAAAATGAAAACACAATCTCCTCTATCAGGAAGCTCCTATGAAGTTCAAGGACAAGGCTGTTTGGTGTTTTTTTTTTTTTTTTTTTTTTTAAATAAAGCATCCACACATGCCTCCGGAAATTCTCATGCAAAAATATCATCACGAGCAATGATCGTTTCTGGCAGAACTAATGAACTACTCACGACAATACACCGCGTGAGGTGTTTTTAAAAAGGACCCTTTTTTTTTCTCCACACAATAAATAGTTGCCTCATAGTTTGTCTAGACACAAAAGCTACACCAACATGACTGCAAATTTTTATTCCTATTTATGCTAGTAAGAGTAACATTTTACTTGCAAGTAAGACTGTATTTGGAGTTCAGCTTGTATAGTTTTATAACTAACCTCTAAGAAAAAGAAACGGAGAAAGCCAAGCCTTCCGTTTTTAAAATTCTGACATAACTGGGTGAAACCTCACATTACCGCTAAAACACCCCAACAATGAACCACCGATAGCTTGAGTTCAGCGGGGCTGCTGAGCTGCATCACTGTTCACACAGCTAAATGAGTGCGAGTTTCAAAGCCCAAACCCACAAAAAGGCTCTAAGGAAAAACACGGACCAATAGACTATGTAAACAGCAGCTATCTGATGTTCAACAATTCTTTTTTTCCCCGTGTAGTGACACCAGTTCCCCTTTCGGTGATTTGAGTGGATGTCGTCAGTACACTCTGTTCCACCGGTCTCAAAAAAAACCTGTTTCACACCATGATGGTGAACGTTACGCGACAAACACATGGTCAAATACCTGAAAGTCTAGTGTTTTAAGCGCACTTTGACCGATCTTCGCTCCGAACTCGGTCAGGCGAAGGGGCAGGGGCAGAGACCCGCGGCTCCGCGCGCA
>NW_008630166.1:360-19388 GCF_000691845.1 Merops nubicus | reverse complement strand
GTTTGTTTTCAAACCATTACACCATGTTATCAAGTGTTTAATCACCAAGACATGCCAATAACTTGAATAACTTCTGGTAAATCTACATAAATACAGCAAGACTGTTATCTCAGTACAGTCAGGGAAGCAGCTCAAGGTGCTTATGACCAGCTTCCTCCCACCACTTTTGACTATCGTTTGAGATGACTTTGCAAAACAGCAATACACCAACACCAGCTAAAGAAACAGGCTGCACTTCTGTAATACAGTTAAGTGAACATGCTCCTCTCAAAAGCCTTCTGTAAAGTACAAGATGGCACAAAAAGTGCCCAATGATTTGCTGCATATTAAGGAGTCCGTTGCAGAAGCAGAAGAAGAACGCAAGCCATGACTTTTACCACAGACTTTGCTTTCTTCCTTGACATCAAAGGATCTCAGTAACCTGCCTTGAACAGAAAAAAAACAAAACAAAACAAAACAAAACAGTACAATTCCAACAGATTTTCAGCAACTGGAAGAAGGACTTGAGAGGTCCTAAGAGTTTCTGCATGAGTAAACGTTCCATTCTGGGAGCTATTGTGCTTTTTCCAAAGCTAAAGCCCAGGAAATTTCAACTGTCAACTATGCTTCAGAAGAATTAGTAGAATTTTTTTCATTTCTCTTTGCATTCAGACACCTAGGTTCTCATGTTAATTGGCCCAAATTACCTGCAAAATCTGAAGATTACAGGTAGAACTAGGTAGTTGGAATTTTGAGCTCATGACAATATAAAATTATGTAAAAAACTCCTGGGGACATAGAATTATTCAGTCTTAAAAAGCTCCTCCTTACAAGAATGCATTTTCTGAGTAGCACGCATTAAGAAGTACTGCTGTGTGAGGTGTTAATTTAAAAAAGTATTCTTGCTTTTTCCCTTCTCAGGTGTAAACTAGAATAGGTCCTAGGATCTATCATAGAAACTAGAGTATATGGAGCACAGAGTAGCTTTTTTCTGCTATAAATGTTTCCTGATCCCAAACACACCTTATTGCATTCCTACAGTCAAGTTGTGAGGGAGACAGCAGTAGAATTACTGTGCCAACTAATAAATCCCTTTCCAAGAGAACTGAAGTGTACGGTACCAGGGACTGAATTGTTCAGTAATGCACTTGGCAGTGGAGATGTGGAACTGCTGCTTTCATTAGCGTCGTCAGCCTCCTCTGTCAACATAGTTTCTGTGTTCACACATTTCCTGCCATACAGCACATGCAAGTCACATGAACCAGCTGGGTCATGGGTCATCTTTACCCCACTTACATTAGAAACTCCCATTTTTTTGGGTCATCTCAGTAATCTGAACAACATGAGATAACTCTAGCTCTGAAGTGGCTACCTGTATTAAATCAAATCCTAGCACAGATAACTCTGTCCACCCCAACTCTGTAACTGGAGCAGAATGCTCTGAAAAACAAATGAGACTTCAGACTAAACTGAGGCCCTTATGGATCTCAGCAGTAACCAGGAAGGTCTAGAAGGCTTCTTATCCCTAGCCCTGAGGAATCATCTGAAAGGCAGGTTTGATCTATATATTATTTTTCCTAGAAGACTTCTTAAACTATTTGGATGCAGTGTTTTTTGACGTTATTGGTTAGAAGTAGAAAGCTTTAATTGATTTAGTCCAAATATGGCAGACTAAGGCTAATTAACAGTACATATAGCTGAGTTAGAAGAGAAATGACAACTTTATTACCATTGCCTGTCTGAAAAGATACACTTCCTCCTACACATCAGAGGATTCAGATTATTTTTAAGACAATATTTCTTAAAATCTAAACAAACACAACTATACTAGACTTACTCTAGAAGGCAGATAGACAGTAGATCTTTCTTGATGTCAGATATTTGTTTGCATTTTAACTTGAAAGAACAGCACATCTGGTGAACCTATCAAGACTTAATTTTTCTTACTGCCCTAAAAGTAAAGCTTCTACTTCTATACAATGATTTGCAAGAACTTCTGCTTTTACATGGGAAAGGAAGAGAGTGGAGAACAATTTCATGTAATTCTAGGAGAAAAAAAAAAAAAAACCCAACAAAACAAAACAAAAAACTCTAAAAAGTAAGATGTTTTAGAACTTTCCTTTCTTGAGGGAGAGGGTGGGCAGATCCAGAAAGAAATTCGTCAGAGCTGTTTTGTTTAGTGCCTTCCACCAACTTTGGTCAGTGCAGCTGAGTTGATTTTGGTGTTACAAAATTAATCTGGTTAACTCACCCTGACAGCCCAGCTGGAGCAAAGGAACTTTGGAAGGGAAGCTTGCACCATCTGTGGTCCACCCCATTAAGGTGAGTCATTAGCCATTTAGGGCACAAACTCTCTCAGGACACACTCAGCTACTGAGTGTGCACAGAACTAGCACATGCAATATAATTACTGTTTCACTGCAGTTTTGTGTAAAAATCACAGTCCAGAGATGGCAAAGCAATTAATTCACAGACACCAGTGTTCACAAGCAAGGAGAAAGAACTCCACTGTATTCCTCACCAATGGTATACAAGTGAAATATAAAAGAGTTTCTATTAGCCATAGAACAAAAAAGAAGAGGCAGCTGCAGCATAGACTGGACAGTCTTATTCAGCCAGAAACCCCACCAACAGTCCCTTCCAGACCCCAATCTCTCCTACTCCTCCCCTGCTGTTTCATAACCCCAATTGCCAATGAACCTCATTAGCCTTCCTGCATAAAGCACCTGCTAATCCATCCATCCTTGTTAGCACATTCAAAAGCATCTGGTGGTCTAGGGAGAGGAAGTTAAAGCCTTTAACTCTATCCCTGCCAGACCCATTCACCACCATACATTCTGGTTATAGACATTATAAATTGAAGTGAACTTCTCAGAATATGCTGTTTCCAGTACCATCTGAAAATCATATATATTAATGAACTCGGTGTTCTGTGGTACCTGAACCCAGAACAGTCTGTAACCAACACCTGAACACCTCTCATAAAATCCCCAAGAGACAGAAAAAATTGCATTATAGAGCTGGAAAAAGCAAAGGCAGAGACTAAAGGCTTTTCCCACAAATGAACATTTGCTTTTCCCAATTTGAGTTCTGTGAATAGATCAACTTGGTCACACTCTCCACAACCTGCTCATATGCCCCTATAGTCTGCTAGCTGCAACACTTACAGAAAGCAGAAAAAATAACACATTTCTTCAATTTAGATAAAGAGCTCAAGTGAACACAGTCAACTCCACTATGACAAATATATTTGTATTGCATTTTTTTTCTTCAAGCTGTGGTATACAGCTCAAAAAAAGGTAAAGCTGGGGGGAAACATAAAAAATATTTTTCAAGAGTCCGTGTAAAAACAGATGGGTGAATGATGTGATTTCATTATATGATTTTTTTCAGCTATTTTACATCATTTCATACAAGCTGCTCGTGGAATGAAAAATCCATTGAATTACGGAAACGGTGATGATTCAAGAAACTGCAACCTCCAGCTTCAGACAAAGCAGGGAACAGATAGAAAAGTATAATTATACTTTCATCACTAATTAACTGAGAGGGTAATATTTAGGAATTCTCCCACAGACATGCAGGAGTTCCATTTTGCAGTTGAGAAGTAAACAAGATACAAGCCCCAGCCTGGAGCTTTTATTACAAGGCTCAACTGTGAGCATAAAGTTATTTGATAAAACCATTTTGTCGAGACAGTTTGACAAGAGTTTGATGCTTTGTTGCTTCAGTCTGGATTTACTGTATAGAACTTGTGGAGGTGATCTCCAGGATTTAGTAGAGATTTTAGAATTTACTGGTTATCATACATTTTCTAATTCAGTTTTTCTAGTGGCTTCTGCATAGCCTTGTTATAGCACACTAGGCAGCATACATCTAGTTCAAAGCAATTTCAACCACCCGTCACAAAAACAAGGTAATTAATTCCTGTGGCAAATAGTTTTGCTCCTAAAGTGTTCGACAGATGATTGCAGTTACTATTTATTTTAATAGTTTGTTATCACTCGCTGTTTGACCAAGCCCTTCCTACAAGCAAGACTTTGTGACCAAGAGACTTCAACATCCACCCACTCATTTGTGACTCTTTTTATATGGGGGAAAAAAAAAAAAAGAAAAATATGAAAATATTTTTTTAAAAAAAATGAAAAAATATTATTTCTATTTTTAAATTATATTAAGGATCTCATATGTGCTTCAGGACTGTTATAGATAAATATACATAGCTGTTAGCTCAATCACTTGTATTATGATGTTATTTGTACGTACTTACACTGTAACCTTCAACCTGGTCTTACCTTCTGTACCTTATAAAAGGACAATCCCGATGTCAAAGCTACCAACATTTTCTAAGGGGAAAAAAAACCTGCTTCTATGCAGTAGTGTCTCAGGTGACAGCGGTGAGAAGCTTTAAGTGTATCTACAGATCATTTTTGTTCAGGAGTCATTTCAGAGCCTTCAATCTATCTGAAAAGGTCCCTAGTTTGAATTTGACATAGTTTTGTCAAACCCATGCTCGCTTGAGAAAAACTTTGCTGACACCTAAGAAGTGCCTTCATTCACAGCACAACTACAAGAAGTCATTCTACTGCCTGGGAAGTTACTCCCTCTCTGCCTTTTGGAGGCTTCTAATTCCTCTGAAGCAGCCATTAAAAACACATTTCCAAGTTACTGATTCCAACTGGATCAAACATATCCACTGCCATATATGGCAGTTCCAGAGATGACACAAAATCATGAAACATCACCCAGAAAAAGACCAAACTTGAAGAGCAAGGAAGTCATCTTGCACAGAACGTACTATGTTCCAAGATAACATGTTGAGTCATCAACAAGGCTCAAATTATTCGCAGCAAACCAGTAACTGGTTATGGCCATCTGGTTCATTCACCAAAAACTGATTCAGACTCAAAGCTTAGATTGTAAATTCATTGGAGAAGAGATACTGTACCCAAGCGGTGCCTTCCAGGGTATTTTGGGATAAGGCTTGTACTCCCGGTTACAGGTGCTGCGTGTTACATAGAAGTCTATTTCCCAACAGTCACAAATTACGCTCTCTACATTGGCCTGGCAACTAAGAAAAGTTTGTTTCTTAAAATACCATATTTTTAGTCAAACATGAGTCCACACAGAGAATACAATGCAACTAAAAATGGTACAGCCACACCATTGCAGGGATGACAAACGCTGGTCATGACCTTCAGGACAATGTTATCTGCATACTTGATAACTGTCTTCACATACATCTTTTTTTGGTCTTAGTTTTGTTTCTTGGGTAGGAGGTTTCTTGGTTCATTTGTGTTTGTTTTTTTTGTTTTGTTTTGTTTTGTTTTGTGTTGTTGTTTTTTTTTTTTGGTTGTTTGGTTGGATTTTGTGGTTTCTTTTGCGGTTGGGGATTGTGTTTCTTCTGTTGGTTTTGGGGTCTTCTTTTCTTTGTTTGGTGGTGGTGTTTTTGTTTGGCTGGTTTGAGAGAGATTTCTATACAGAGTAAGAAAAAAAATAATAATGGCTGCAGACCCTTGGAGGATATCAAAAAACATTATCCTCCTGTCCTGTCTATACATGGCCAAGTTACATCAAGCTATGCTCTATATCCCTTCATGAATTCATTACCAGAATTAAAATAATAAGGCAGACAACACTAACTTCATAAGGAAGACAAAATGCATGAGGAAGAATGATCTACATGCAGATGGTTTTTCAGCATGTCTTCAAACTGGAGTAGAAAGGAAAATGAAATATAAAAAACTACATACACACACAAAAAAAATCCCAACCAAAAAGAAAAAACAACCCAAAACCAAAAAAAACCAAAAAACAACACCAAACATCTCTAAAAGCCAGGCATTTCCTTGGAAAGTTTTCTACATAAGTGAGCAAAATTTTGCTTTATTTGATGAGAGGCATGAAGTCTGTGTGTCTGAATTCTGAACCACATCCATATAGTTTTCTGTTGCGGAGCAAAGGGAGCTCAAGTTGTTGCTACCTTGTGGGGTATTTTCATGGTTTGGGTTGGGTTTTTGTGACTTTTTTTGTTTGTTTGAGGGTTTTTTTTTTATGTCTTCATATTTGAATCAAATGAGTACTGACACTGAAGAGGAATTTTTTTGGGATTCAGAATATCAATTTCCCCTTCAACACTCCTACCCCCACCCCACCCTCACCCTCCCCAGTCTAAGAGTCTGGAAAGTTTGTAAATAGTCACAAAAAATATTAAAACAGTGTTTTTCCAAGAAATTATTGCTGAAATATCAAGCTTTTAAACAGCTCTCAAAAACTTTTTCTTCTAATGTTTTTACCCAAGCCCCACAGGTAGTAGTGTTTCAGAAGGTAAAATGTTGACTTTTCAGATATATACTTGACTTGTGAAAGTAACAATGGATAAGGATAACAGAGTTTAAATCTCTGATCAAATACATACAACACTCACTAGTCCCTCACTGGTGTTACAGAGCAGAAGTCTGACAATCAGTCATGTTTATAACGGGTTTTAAATTGGGTCATAGCTATGTGTGAACTAGAAGCAGGGTTTAGAAAAACAGTACTGAGAAAAATCTTAATTATATCAGCATTTTTATGAAGAGCTATAATTTCAACACTTGGCCAACAAGATCCCACGTTATTTCATGTTGCTAACTAGTTTATCTGTTTATAGAGTTCAAAAAGCTTGACTAACATAGCAAAATGCATTTCACCAGTTGACCATGACTCTGCACATCTGAAAATAAAGCTCAAAGGCTTTTGCTACTAGATTATCTTGGTCTGCATCTCAATGACCACCACAGAAACCCTGCCTCTTTCTCCTTCTAACATTAGAAGGTCTACTGAGCTCAGAATTTCTGTAATAATTTTCATTTACCAAACATCTCTACATGGAGTACATGTTTCATAGATTTATAATAGAATGATCGCACAGTTCATCTAGCAAAATGCACTTGATAATCAGTTAGCCATACTAAAGAGTCTAACACAGTATACATGCGTTTTAAAACGTGCCACTGCATTAACATAACATCCACTCTGAAATTCAAGCAAGCCAAGCACCACCCAGTTACCAATGCACACCTTATCTCCTCCTCTCCTGCCATATAGGAACCAAGTGGTGACCAGCTGAGGTCACACTGACCATTCAAGAAAAGAAGAAAACTACATTATAGTAAAAGCTTCCAGTAAGATTCAGATACAGTATTTTAAACTCAGTTACCCATACACCTTTCTCAGAATGATTCCCAAACCTAGGTGGTAGATTCTGAAAGCAAACAGGTGATAGGAGTTAGGATGCAGAGGCTCCTCATGGGCTAAGGAATCTAATTGCCCTTCTCTGATAACAAATCAAAATTTTCTAGCATAGGCTTTTATTACCAACTTTTACTCATCATTCTTTCAAAGTTAAAGGGAAGAATCACTGCCTCAGCACACAGTCTTAGTATGGAAAACGTACCATGCAAGACTACTAGATCCACCTGCATTTGGACGCCAAGCACGCATTGCCAGCATGGTGTGCATAAGTTAAGAAACACATAGGCAATATTTTTGTTTCAGATAGAACCCCTCTGGGGCCAAACAGTAGACTGGGTCTAGATCTGTGGTTTACTCATCATTGCTCCTGCAATAACGTACACTTTGCAGTTCCTGAATATGGACACACTGCACATTAACTGCACACACTTATAATTTTAAATTTTAAAAATCTATTTAAAAAAAGACTGTTCACAGGGGTGGAGTAACATACTGTGGCATTGAATTCACAAAACAGCTCCCATACTACAAGTTTGCACTGGAGTTGAGGTGGAAAAACTTATCTTTATAAGGAACTTCCTTTAGACCTAATAGAGAAAGTAAATCAAGGTCTCTATTTATGTTGTAACACAAGTCTTTAATTACATCTTTAGAAAACAGGCAGACTAACATAATGAAAGAGTAAAAATAGTGGGTTTAAAACTATAGTTAAAATTTGGTATTAAATGAACATAAGCACTTAGAGCAGACCGTAAAATTAATGCAGCTGCTTCCTATGAGTGCCTCTTGTTTCCATGGCCAAAAGAAATTATCAAGTTAAAACCAAGACCGGCAATAAAACCAGCATCCTATCAATGTGTTGTATGCTCTCTAAACATGCCAGTGAAAAATAAAGAAACCGGTCTTCAACTGTTTGCATTTTCTGCTAGTATAACCCATTGCATCCATGCCTCTAGTTCTCAAGCACTGCCTGCTTGATCCTCTATTTTTCTACTAATAAGCCCAAGAAATGTCTGCTGAGTGGCTGGAAGACCCTGTTTTATTACTTTTCTCTTGTCTTAAAACTAAGAAGCATTCCTAGCTATAATACTCCTACCAGAGGATTAGTTGTATGCAAATCTCAGAACTACAGCCTACTTGTACCGAGGAAATAATGCGTGCCTCACATGTTCCAGCAATCCTGTCACATGGCACATCATGATGAAGGTAGAAATATCTCCATGAAAATATTCTAACTCAAAGAAAAAACTGTTCAGTGAGCTAGGAATCAGAAAGTTATGAACATCATGTTTTCAACTTGAGACTGTGAATCTTGTGTTCTTTTTAATTTTCTTTCAGGAAGAAGTCACATACAGGCAGACCTAAAGAAAGAGTGAAGTCAAACCCATGGTGTCATGAACTTCATCAGTAGTGTGGAACAATCCACAAGTACCCCAAGTACTGGAAACAATTAATTATTGTTATTTTTATAGCAAAAGTAAAGTCTATACTACCACAACAGCAAAAGAACAAAACCAACAGGCACTGAAAAATGCTTGTTATCCCTGGCAGAGAAAGGAACAGCTTGAAACAGCTTACAGAATCAAACACACACAGCAACAATAAACAAAAAAAAAGGCAAAGTATCTTCTCTGAAGCAAGTCCTTCCTGACCCAACTGGACAGACAGTTCATCTGAATACATACACTGGGCAAAGCAGCCAGGTAACTCAGATAATTACATACTGCTGGAACTACCAGCTCCCACCATGCCCCTGTAGTTGTGGACAATTACAAGCTTCATGAACAGGAGCAAAACCACTGGAAGCCAAATTGCACATTACAGAAGAAACAATACAATTCTGAACCATAAAGGCAATATTCATAGAATGCAAAGATCAACAAAGATCAACCCAAATCATCTTCAAACCTGTTTACAAAACATGAGCCCAAAGGACAAAGGGGCACAATGGCTTTACAGAGCTGTTGTCCATCTCCTGGGATCAATCAATGGAAAGGATTTCATTGCGAGCTTGGAGGAGATCAGACCGTGTGCTCTAATGAGAACTCACAGACCATCCTGGTAAGATAAAGTTTTCTTTATGCAAGAAACATGAGTTGTTAAAGTGGTAACTCTCCTATGACATGAAAAAAAATATCTAAGAGAAAACTGTTAACATAGTGAGAAAAGTGTGTGTGTATGGAAAATCAGTAACTTTGCTTCTTTACAGTGCCAGTTCTTCAGAGAGACATTCAATGATAGTAAACAATGGCTTTAAGTTATGTAAGAAGTCTGAATGCCAAATGAGATATTTTAATAGTATGGTTTCCTTTTAAAAGTAAAGACAGAAAGGCTACAGTTCACATTTCTTGGCCATATACAGTATTTGAGAGGTATTCAGTTCTAAAGGGTTTGATGCTAAATATTAAGTAACAGAACTTCTCTGTAAAGATAAAGTTAAAGCAAAAAAAAAAAAACCTGTTAAGTTTAGCTGTTAAGTTTAACTTCAGAGATATAAGCTTTAAAGATTTCAAAACAACATAATTTTCTTCTGCTCTCTTTATCTTCAGCTGAATCAGACATTTATTTTGCCTACATAACACTTAGTTTGCTAAAGACAAAAAAAATGTGATCAGTATTTTTCCAAAATGAACCATGTTTATTTGGGTTGGCAGCAGGGAGAGCTTTTTTCTGAGTCACATCCATGTCCTGCCACCTGTGGTAAGAAGCTTATTTTGCAACAGAACAGTGCTAAACTGTGGATGAGCACTAGAAAATTTAATTAAAACTCACTTCAAAACCAACATATCCTGTAAGTATCTCAGGAAAACTATAGGTTCATCATTAAATTCATTAGCAAGTTTATAAAATCCAAAACCAAAAAAAAAAAAAATCTGTTCAAATATGCATGAACACACACACAAAAAGCAACCATCCCTAGTAATGCAAATTCTCTTGGACCTCATGCATTGTGGCAAGGCCCCCGGAGTAAGGCAAACACGAACAACCATCTGTTATTTTTGTCTGCAAAGCAGCGACTTCCCCCTGATGAATCTTTGATAGCAGCCAAGCAATGGCAGCAACTGCTGTGGCAGGAGCTGACAGCCAGCAGCCCCAGCTTCCATTTCTTTTCTCACTCATCCTGCATGTTAAATGGCCGCTTCAAACCCAGGAGTAGCTCTTTACATATTAAAACCAAATATGCCTTTTTTGTGCTTTCATTTAAATTACAGCAAATGAAGGGAAGTGTCAGAGAGCAAGTGAAGGGAAAACAGAAAGAGAAAGAGTTGGAGAATGAAGAACCCTTCAGGGAGCATTTGTGATTTGCCAATGAGATACTCATTTTCAAGCACCATCTGTCAAGAGCTACTTGAAGCTTTTTCTTTCTTTCTCTATCTTAATACCCTCCCCCAGGTTTTACCACCTCACTTGCTATATCAAGTGGCAAAACCCTCTAGAGCTCACAAGAAAACCACTTGGCCTTCAATTGTCTGAGTGGCAAAATGTTACTTCAGAACAGATTGAGCTATAATGAAAGCCAATATTAGCCTCCAGTTAGGTGTGGCTTGGATACAGGAGACACTTGGTCTGCAATTGACTTGTAGCTTCTTATAGCACTGCTAGAGTACAAGTTTCAAGACAATGCTGAGATTTGGCCCAAAAGCATAGGTTAGGCTGGCAGCTCAACCATGGCCCCTGTTACATCTGCTGGATTTCATTACTGTTCCATTACTGCTGGGCAGTAGCCAACCTCTGGTGTAGGACAGTTGCAAAATGGAGGAAATCAAGTCGGCTTGTTCTTCACCATTGTAACATTTTGATACCTTTTCCCATTTTATTTACATCTATCTTATCTGACTTCTCATTCACAGCAGTTTAGCAGTAGAGACAGGAGGAAGTTTCATAACCTATAGGCAAGTAACTTTACCTTCACAGTAGAAATTTGTGTAGAAAATTTACAGTGGGATGGAAACATTTAGATTAATGTCTTACTAGTCTTTATATGCCATATACAAATTGTCTCTGAAAATACGATGGAGAATGTAGTCATCATGAGAGACAGCAAGTTATTGGCCCTGAGGAACAATGTATTTATCAGCGGTGACGGAGACAGCAAGGCCAGCATGGTTCTCAACCAGCAAATCCAATATTGCCAGAAGGATTAACTGTGAAAACAGAAAGTGCTTTTCAAAAAATGATGAGCCTTTTTCCATTTGATTTCTTCAGTTTTTGGTCAACTCCAGGACCTTTTGAAATATTTTTGCAAGCAAAACAGAAACAGGGACAGACAACCATCTGTGGCTGACCAGTAGATGAGCAACTAAAGAGTTTTCCATCGAGGCATAGTACATACGTCACTTTTGGAGTCAAATTCACATTTGTCCTATGTGCCAGGCAAGCTCTTAGCCACAAGACTAGAATCTGTCAGCTTTTTTTCCTTTTTTTTTTCTGAAGAGTATTGAATTATTTAACCCAAATGGGGCTGACAAAAAACATCCTTCCTCAGGCTACCTATAATCTGAGTCAAAGACAAAGCAGAGCTTGAACCGTCAATCCAGAAGTGCTCTATAGTACATATGTATATGGGGAGGGGGACAATATGGACCATTCTCAGTTACTTTTTCATTCAGCTTCTACTGAGAAACATTTCCAACAGTGCATGCAAACTAGCACATTTCATTGAAAAGGTTGTTATTTGGCAAGTGAACCACAGGTGCAGAAAGTTTTCCCTGTTATGTTTAATTGGAAGATTCCACAGTTCAAAACAAGAAAATATCCAAGATCAATTTTAAAAACAACATTGTGGTTCAGTTTGCCAGCTTACATTTCAGCTTTTAAGATGCATACTTTTTTTTTTCACTTGTATTATGAAACAACAGAATTAGAAAGCTTATGTGTAATTGAAAATTCAGACTTTCCGATTTACTTAAAAAAAAAAAGCTGAAGAAAAATATCCAAGAATAGATTTGTTCATAAAATAAGGCCAGAACAATTGGCAGTAGTAAGCATCAAACGTAACCTTTCAGAGTTAAGGGTGAACTTCTACTACCAATTATTTTGTCATTTCTTATTTAACCAATTCATTTTCTCAGGTATTACAGACTTCTGGCCCTTTAGCAATGTTACTATCCTTTTTGTAAAGCATTTATTCCTCCTGTAGCATTGTTGTATAAAAAGACAATTCCAAGATACGAAACTACTTTCTACATTGACCTGCTATTCACCGTATAATTTTTTTGTTCAGTGGACCAGAACAACCTATGGGAATATATCAGGACACCAGGTCACCAAGAAGCTGAACAAAGTACTGTAACACCCGAAGAGTTTTAAACACCAGAGTAGTCTTGCCAACTTCAGTGACATCATTCAAGACCACAGAGATGTGCATGCACTATGCTCTTGCCCGCACATGATTCCCAAAGCACTGCTAGATTTGTAAACAACTTTCCTCTGGAGCAAATCATGAGAAGTAGAGAACATGATTACTGTCAAAGAAAATGCTTCTGATCTCTAAGCTTTTTTATTCATACACCCTCTGCCCTTCCTAAATAGGTTTCCTTATTTATAACTAACTTTACTTTTTTCTGCCTCTGCCTAACCAGTTTTCTTATCCTTTCATTGATACAACTTTCCTGTACGTCCTGTATTGTCTTTGTTGAGATGTCTTTTTGTTGTTGATTCCTCTCCCCCCACCCCATCTTCTTATTTTAACATGCTAGCTTTCGCTGACCTAACCTTTATCTCAGCTTGCTTTAGCTTGACAGTATACTGTTTTCCCTAAGAGGCTTGTGACTGAAGCTATAGCATTGCCAGCTTTGCTCTGGGGTCTCTAGACTGCTTCTTAAAACAAACAAAAAACACACTTAGTGCTACCTGGCAGAGAAAGAGAAGAAGAAACCCAGATCAGTGAGATTATTGCTCAAGTAAAAACAGCTAAGCAACAAACACTAGGAATCTAGTTGTTCTTCCACTCAACCATTGTTTTCACTAAAGTGTATTTCATTTGAAAGCCTTCAGACATACACCTGATTTACTCTAGTTTAAAATTATACCATCTACTCTGAAATATTCCTTCCCCCAAAGGCACAGCCAAACAATCTAAGTTACAATTCATGTTCAGGAATAGAGGAACAGTCTGGAGAAGCTATATAATATGGGAATTCAAAGAAAGACTTAAATCATTGTGGATTTTTCACCGCCGGTATTTCTGAGCCCATCATAGGCAAACCCATCGGAAAACCTGCTAACTATACAGCCTGTTTTTAATTAAAATTTTAAAAGTATCCATCATCACTAACAGCTCAAATGAATTTATGTGAACATACAAGCATACACAGGCACACAAAATGTCTGTTTGAAGTTACAATACACATATACAGAGACACGTTTCATACAGAACACCAAGTCAGACAAAAACAGCATTCAATCACATATTCTTAGAGTGATTCCAAGTGCTTAAGAGACAGTATCGCACAGCATATTAGTGGTTACTTCCTTATAGTACATCTTTTTCAGGTACACAACAAAGTTTCTCTTTCCTCCTTTAAGAATATGGATAGGGCAAAAATTTTATCATCATCACCATCAGACACTGGGCGGAAGTCCAGCTTTTAGGGTTTAATAGAGAGTGTACAGAATTTGTGCCTGTTTTTGTATCTGTAGAAGAAAGAAGAAGCTTGAAAGAGGATTTCGAAACTATAAGGTTAAGAACAGAGTTGCAGATCAGAACCAGACTGATACCATCTCTAATCACTACAACACGTTCTTCTTCCAACATTTATTTTGCCCTTAAGCACAGAGAGCCCCAATTTTTAGGGAAAATTAATTCTGGTTTCCTTGTGTCTTTCTAGAATACATCTTACATAAGTGCTATTTACAATAACTGTTGAAGTCAAGGTCTAGCTGCCTTGGAGACTTCACCTCAGTGCTGGGATCTGGAATTAGAGGCAAGATATGCTGTGTGTTTGCACACAGCTTCTTACCTATCATATCTGCTTCCACATATCTTGCCTCATTTTAGTAAGTTCAATATTCTATTTGTACAGCCAGCAGCCCAAGGGTGTCCTACAGTTGACTGGGAACCCAAGTACTACCCATTAGTGGAAAAAAAGTAATTACCCAAAGCTCAGTCGGTAGAAAATTTTTCAAGTACTTAAAATAATAACTAGGAATATAATACAATGACCTAATTTGGCAATGGGCCAAACCCTTGCTAGGAGTTCTAGAGTTATCTATGCAATCTGTAGAGTGGTAGGATTGCTTCATTTCATTAATTCACTCAGCAAATGATGGAGAAGAGGAAACAGACGGGTTGTGCCAGGAGAGGTTTGGATTTGATATTAGGAAATATTTTTGCAAACGATTGTCGAGCATTGGAACAGGCTGCCCAGGGAAGTGGTAGAGTCACCATCCCTGGAAGTATTTAAAAGATGTCTAGATGTGGCACTTAGGGGCATGGTTTAGTGGTGAACATGGCAGTGTGAGGTTTACATTTAGACTCAATTATTTTAAAGGTCATTTCCAGCCTAAATGATTCCATGATTTACATGACATTTATAACAGCCAATAATTCAGAAGAATTATGGACACATCATTATATATATATCAGGTTTCACAAGCATTCTTAGATTAAGATGATCTCAAGCATTATATATTGCTTAGCTTCACAATATTTCACATGAACCCGGAAACCTTGCAGCCTTTGTGGGTTTGCAAATGTAATGTTTGTACTGCATTAAACTCTATAAAAGATAACATTTTTTAAAAAATAGGAGTACTGTTTGGTATGCTTTACCTCTTCATGGCGATTCAATCTTTTTTTCTCAAAAGGTACACATGTTGTGACATAAGGAGCAAACTGTTGACAGATGGCATTAAAACACCACAGTCTCATAATTGGGGCTTATATTCATACATCCCTGCCAGTTTGGAATCTAATTGCCAATAAAAGAATAACGTGATATTGCCACAACAAATACTACCATATTTTGCTGAAGTAACACTTGAATCCACTAATGTATTCTGTTCTCCCAGCACAAAATATTTTCTCCATTCCATTCTGACACAGCATTATAAATTCATGTACAGTAGTTTAGTTTTGAAAGAGAGCTTACCTCTCATCCCAAAAATGCACTCACAGAGATATTGCCAGTGTCTCTATGAAAGTGCTAGAGATCTATGTATTTGGTTGCAACACTTGTGTGCTTTCACTATCTCTTATTAAAATGCAAAATGATACAATGACACAGTAAGCATAGTTTTTATAAAAGAACCATGTGAAACAGGAGTAAAATATGCCAGCTCTGCTATACTATTCTGCCTTCAGTCCACAAATTCAGGTGGCTTCAACAGTCAAGGCATCTACTTCTGATTTATCAGACAGCAAATGTCATAAACTAAAATGGAGGAAATGGGATCCTGTCTGTGGCTGTTGTTATCTGGAGACATGTATGAAAGATAACCCCAATCCTGTTTCAAAGATATTGGAGACAACATCCAATAGTTGCATTTATTACTACAGGAACTGTATTGTTCCCCTTGTTTAGCACAGTCATCCCTAAAGTCATTGAGAATTTCCTGGGTACTCATGGATGCCCAATATGGGGTACGAAGGGTTGAGATAACGAGAAAACCTGACCAAAATGTATTAAAGTAATTTTGTTATACACATTCCGTTCTTTTGAGTATTAGTCAAATAGTGCCTGTCCACAATGTTAGCAAATTTGCTTGCATGGCAATCTTGTGTTAATCCTCTTGTCCTGTATGTGTTCCCTGTGATGGTGTTTGCTATGTCTGGGAAATGGGTCTGGTGTCTTGTTTCACTGGATGCTGGCAACTTATGATATGATTGTCAGGAGCTACGAGGTTAAACGGGTACGTGTATGCAGCCTTGCCCTTTTCCAGTGATCTCACCTCATCTGTAAGTGAGAAAGGGGAGGAAACTCTTTCAGCTTTTGAGAACTTGGGCTATCCTTGGAAGATGCAGGCCAGCATGCTCTCGGTGCCATGTGTTTTGAAAGTTTGCGAAGTTTTGTTTAGGGTTACACAATTCATGCCTAAGAACATCACCCAGAGATCTGCCTCAGGGATAGATATTTATGAGTGGCAGGGTGTGTGGGAGAGTATGGGCAAGTGCCTAGGCCAACAGTCACATCCAATGTTCTGGAAATTCACCCCTGAACAAGTGCAGAATCCCAACAAACTGGTAAAGCACTTACAAAAGGTTTACTGCCAGCCTGGCACTCTCCAAGAAACACAGATCATGGCAATGTGTTGGGGCCTTGCCCATGCCTACCAAGTGCTTCTCAACACTATTCTGTGCCCTCAGGGGGAAGAGGAGGTCTCTGGACCTAAAAACAGACTAGCAGGTGCTGCAGCTGACCCACAGAACCAACCCTGACTGTATCAGTCACCTCAATAGAGAAGAAGAAATAAACAAAGAAATCAGTCCACATAGTGAGGGATGATGATGAACCAGGGCCATTGCAAGAAAAGGAGGAAGAGCCAGAGGTGGTTACCCGGTCCCTGTTCCTGAGTGACCTGCAAGACATACAAAAGGATTTCAGCCATCTGCCTGAAGAGCAGCTTCTCACCTGGCTGCTCCGATACTGGAACAGTGGGTCTGGCAGCTTGGAACTAGAGACGAAGGAGATCAAACAATTGGGATCCCTGTCCAGAGAAAGGAGCATTGATAAGGCAGTTAGGAAACAGACAAGCCCTCAGACTTTGGAGATGAATTCTGTCAAGTGTAAAGGAAAGGTACACCTTCTTCAAAGATGTCACACGTCACTGAGTTAAGTGGATATCACTGGATGGAGAGAGGTATCCAGTACCTGAGAGAACTGGTTGTACTGGAATTGATTTATGATGACCAGAATGATGAGCAGTTGCCCAGAGATCCAGAGGAAGTCCAATGCACATCACCCATTGTGAAGGACTAAACCACTTTGAGTGTCTGTCTCAAACATAGCCTTGGATGGAGGACTGCATGTGGAAGAGCTGTGTGAGCCAGGCAGAGCCTGTCTGGGCCCGGACCACGTCGTCAGGAGTCGAGCACATCCCAAGGACCGTCCCAAAAGCCCCAGGGGCACCACCAGCATGTCCCCCCACCTCCTCTGGCCAGGGAGGTGGAGCGTGGGTGTCCGCATGGGGCAGTCCCTGTGCTCAAGGCCCAGCAGCCCCTCCATCTAAACTTGCTCAGGCGCACCTCAAGCATGCGACATTCGCGTGGCACCCGCGTGCACCTGAAAGAGCCTGCGCCAGCCTGGATAGGACCCATGATGTCAGGACCCAGCCCAGACCCTATTGAAACTGGTGCAGACACTGCCCAGGTCTCTTTTTCCTCACCTGTTTGCCACGGGCTCGCCTGCTCATGGATCTCCTGCCTGCTTGTCACCTCGCTCCTGCTCCACCGCCCACCACTGAAGCTGAGACGGCTCCAGCCCAACAGCACACCGCAGATCTGTGGTGGTCACTGCTCTTGCCATTCTCTACCAACCGCTTGCTTGATTTCTGTCTTTTGTTCTCACTCTGTCCTACCACTACTCTTTTCTACTATTTTTCTTTTTTTGTAATAAAAACTGTGTTGGGTATACAGCATTTGACTTCGTTTGAGTCTTAATCTCACTCTTGGGATCATCTCAAAACCTTCCCCAACATTGGATTGGGACACCCATGTGGCAGAAGTTTCTGTGAGGTGTACCAGCATCATATGCCAACTCTTTGGCGTAGTGTCCTGGAAGAATGGCCAGGGACAAACAGTGGATAAACTGGCTTGCCAGCTCTGGCAATATGAAGGAAGCTCTTCCTCATCCCTAAAGGCCTGTGTTTCATCTACAAAGGAACTGTCCTTGAAGGTCCAGAAAATTGAAGAAGGCCTATCCTACTCTCTACCTGTATAGGCCCTTGTCTCAGCTATTGGAAGCAGATGCTCCCCTGAGAGAGAACACGAGAAGAACACGAGAAGTATACCCCACGTGGTCCCTTGTGGTTCTACGTATGTGTCCTCATAGAGGACATGAGGAGGTGGGATGGAAAACCCACTTCAACCCTCATGCAGCTGCATGAGTACATGAGTTGCAGGGGAAAGCAATTGTGAAAGGGGAGTCATCCAAGAAAAATGTCACTCCAGTGTCTAGTGGGAAACTCCAGATAGAAGAGCGGATCTTATGTCTGACCCTCTTGAGGGGTCCTCAAAGTCATTTGTACAAGAAATGAGCAACTCCGACCAGGATCAGAGGTGCCCTGCCTCCAGCCAGGTGGAGGAGAGGGACAAAGGGATTTACTGGACTGTGTGGATCTGGTGGCCTAGCACATTAGACCCACAGAAGCACAAATCTCTAGTCGATACTGGTGCACAGTGTACCCTGATGCCATCCTGCTACAGTGGGGCTGAACCAACCTGTATTGCTGCTGTGGTATGAGGCTTGGGGCATGGACAGGCCACAACTAGTACCCAGAGGGTCCCAGGGGGGAAGTGGTTATTCCCTTCCCCTTCCTCTCCACACTCGATAAAGAGGCAGGAGGGGGGTGCTCCTGGGCGGGATTGCACAGCGGGGCCTCCATCCACACGGTTTCGAGCAGTCCTGCACTGTTTGAGATAGGGTTTTGTATGTCTTGTATTCAATTTGTTTTCCCCCAATTTTTGTGTGTATATATATATATATATATAAATACATATATACCTCCCTTCTTGTTTTCTGTTCCCTGTTAAACAATATACTTTATTTTTATTCATTTCCAACCAGCGCAAAGTCTCTCTTACTCCTTTTTTATCTCTCCATCTGGGGGAAAACTAAGGGATAGGGAGGGGGAGCACAAATTCCGCTCACTGG
>NW_008630166.1:0-213 GCF_000691845.1 Merops nubicus | reverse complement strand
TACCCAGAGGGTCCCGGGGGGGAAGGGGTTATTCCCTTCCCCTTCCTCTCCACACTCGATAAAGAGGCAGGAGGGGGGTGCTCCTGGGCGGGATTGCACAGCGGGGCCTCCATCCACACGGTTTCGAGCAGTCCTGCACTGTTTGAGATAGGGTTTTGTATGTCTTGTATTCAATTTGTTTTCCCCCAATTTTTGTGTGTATATATATATATA
>NW_008630165.1:4144-13750 GCF_000691845.1 Merops nubicus | reverse complement strand
AGGATTCTCTTCCCCTTATGAGACAGGCCTCTCCTTATTTCTACTAGTATTTCTGGTGCCACGTAGGCTATCCTGTTGCCAAAAAATACCCCAAAATTGTGGTGGTGGCATCAGCCCCAGAGCCATGCATTAGTAGATTGGATCTTTTTGTTTATTCCAGTGTTGTTGTTCTCAAGCTGTAGGATATTGGAGAAAATAACCTGTGCCCCAGATTCCCTTAGCAACTGTCCCAAAGCCCTGAAAACTTCTTTAATTGTTCTCATGCTATATGCATCTGCACCTTCACCTCCTGCCTGGAAGAAGAGTAGGGGGTAGTAATCTGAGGACCTTACTAGGCTGGAAAGTTTCCTAGTGATGTCCTTAACCTTGGCTCCAGAGAAACAGAAGACCTCCCTTTGAGGTGGGTCTACCCAACATATGGGACCTTCTGTTCCCTTCAGAACAGAGTCACTGTTCTGGTTCCGTGTAAAAAGGGGTTCAGGGCAGGACCCACACGTAACAGAACTATGTGCTCCTCTCCACCCTCAGCAAGAGAGAGAGAGAGACTTTGAAAACCTATTGGAAGTTAAATGAAAAATAAAGTATATTGTCTAACAGGGAACAGAAAATGAAAAATGGAGGTAAAAAATATATACAAAGTTTGGGGAAAATCCAAAAGTAAACAAAATATACAAAACCCTCAGAATTGTTCCAAGGTCCCATGGAGCAAAAGCACACCAGACCTGGAGCTGCAGGGCAGGAGCAGGGACTAGCACCCACTACTTCCTCTTTCCCAGAGTGTGTGTCAGAAGGGGAGGGAATACACGGTTCACAGCCACCCGGAGCCCTCCCAGGTGCTGGAAGGTCACACCCCCATTCCAAGCCTCAAACCACAACAGTCACCTGTAACAATTAACCTATGTTTCTTCTTTCTGAGTGTGGTGGTGATAGAAGGAAGGGGCTTTAATATATGTGTAATTGTTTTCAGTACAGTTAAATTTTTGTTCTTTTCATTAGAGGGTTCTACCTCAGCTAAAGCCTCATACCTTCTACTTAGAGGCACCTGGGGAGGTGAGGTGGGCAAGAGGAGGTCAAGAGGCCTGCTGCCTCTTCCATGAACTTTTTTCTATTCATTCTCCTCATTGAAGCTACTGCCACTGGCCTGGGGCTGAAAACAGGAGATCTTTGATTGTGGGTGTTCTCTGATGCCTGCTCTCATTTCTGTTTTTGGGAAGGCAGACTCTGACACGACAAATATGTCTCCTGTTCTGTCACCCTAATGCTCATTAACCTCTCAACTTCCTCACATAGTTGTGCCACTAAGCTGAGGAGATAATCCACTTTTTCACAGTGGACACAGCTCTTTTCTGCGCTGCCATGCGCAAGTCTGTGTGCGTGTGTGCAAGGCTCAGGCAGTCCTTGCAGCCCGCAAGCTGGACAGGTGTGTGTTTGTGTGAGAGCTGTGTCTGAGTTCCCACATTCTTCATGGTCAATGCAGAGGTCACTGCCCCCTGCTGTGTGGAGACCATGGCTGAGCTTTGTGCATACCCTGTCCTGCTCATGCTCTTCAGCAAGACGGCTACCTGTTTCTCCGTGGTGACTGAGTGGTGGTGCCGGTTTCGCAGCATTCAAATAGCCCACAGTTAGTTCCAGTAACACCCCCAGCCAAGTGATATTTAGATATGTTAAAACTAAATTCTCTACTATAAAATGCCTGCATGAATTTACTATATGTGAAATCAAATAGGAGGCTATATAAAAAGATTTACTTCAGCTGTTGCAACAGTGAGGAGCATATCAGTCATCTGAAACAGAAAAATTGCCTGTGGCATAAGAGCAACAAGGCTCCGTTCAGATGTGTTTTGCTTTGCAGTACATCGAATTATTGTGATGACACAAACTAACATTAACCAAGAATGTCTATGTACAGTACCATAGCCTTCTGCCTCAGAGTTTTGAATCACCTGCAAATTGGTGTATCACTTTTATTTAAAGAAGTAACAGAAGACATATCCTGCAGTCATGAACACAGTCCAGAATTGGTTTTAGAAGCACTCTAATGTAGTAATTGCAATGTTAATTACCTCCAATAAAAAAAAAAAAAAGTGGTTGTTATGCAATGTATTCACAAATACACTGCAAAAGTTGTAAAAGTGCTTAAAAAGGAATTGGATATAAAACATGTATAAATAACATTCGCTCTATGGACCTACCTTTGCAACACATAATTTATTTATCAGTGTAAAAAAACATTATTTGTCTAAAGATGCTACTGAAATAAAATAACTATATATTTAGAAATCTGGGTAATGTCTGTTGTAGCTTCTCTAATGGGGGAAAAAAACTTTCATTTCTGTGTAAACTACTGCCTGTGTCTGTGTAGACTAATTTATCAGGCAGTTCTCACTTGTTTTAAAAAGGACTTGCTTATCTGTGTTCATGGAGATTATAGCTGCACGAAAATCCTCTGTAGCCAATAATCTATGATAAATCAGAGACTGAAACTATCTAGAGGTAGTTGACAATTTTGGTAAACATTCTTTAGGTGAATTAACTTTGTGGTAAGAGGTTCTGGCTAGAAAGCTCTGGAGGTCGATGTCTTTTCAATTATTGACAGTATAAATTTAAAGCAGATAACAGGAGTCCAAATTTCTTTCCGTGTAATTACTCGTGTGCCTCAAATCCATTATGAAAGTAAAATAGGATCTGCATACTTTTAACCTTGAGGCTCTTTTCTTAGTAGAGAACACTGTTAGTGTCATTTGTGTCAGTGCATTATAGCTGCCCTGGAATAAGATGAGTTTCTCTTCTCACACAGGCTATGAGACAACATTGAAACAGTAAAGACTTTCAATCCGCATTGTTTTAGAATTTGAACATCTGCTTTAAGGAAAGAATCTATCCTTTTCCCCATTTAAGTTATACAGATGCTCAGCCAATTTTTTATATGACATGAGCTTTGGATACATTGGGACAGTAGAGGTTTAGTTATACTGTTATTGTGATGTGTGGTTGATATGCTGATAATTTAAACCATAACACAACTCAGATGTCAGTGAACACTGGTGACCTTCACTGACAGACAACATGAGCAGTATATTATTTGATAATTTTGTTGTGAAAAGCCTTTACTAATTTCCATGAACTAAAATTGCCACCAGTCATGGATGAGGCTCTAGACAGCTTGATCTAGTGTGAGGTCTGGCAGAAGGGTTGGAACTGTGTGGTCTTTATGGTCCCTTCCAACCCTGACAGATTCTGATCTGTTTTAGCAGAGGACTTAGTAGTGTTTGCTTAATGGTTGGACTTGATGATCTTGGAGGTCTCTTCCAACCTGAAGGATTCTATGATTCTATGATTTTCAAAGAAAGGCTGTCTTAAAAGATTTTTTTTTTAAATAAAACCCCAAAGCAACCCACCACTGAAGAGTTTCTGTAACTCTGTTGATTTATAAATTGAAAGAGTTACTGAAACATACACTCATAGAATAGTTTGTGTTGAAAAGAACTTTAAAGGTCATCTAGTCCCCTGCCCTGCCATGTCCAGGGATATCTGTCAGTGTTTAAGAGGCATTTGGACAATACCTTTAATAATTTGATTTAACTTTTAGTCAGCCCTGAACTGCCCGGTTCAGGCAGTTGGAGTAGGTGATCATTGTAGGCCACTTCCGACTGAACTATTCTATTCTTTCACTAGATCAGATTACTCAAAGCCCCATCCAACCTGACCTTGAACATTTCCAGGGGTAGGGCATCCACAGCTTCCCTGGGCAACCTCTTCCAGTGTCTCACCACCCTCATACTAAAGAATTTTGTTCTTATGTTTAAACTAAATTTACTTTCTACTTATCACTACAGGCTTTGGTAAAACGCCTCTTTCAATTTTATAAGCCCCATTTAAGTACTGAAAGGCCACAGTAAATTGTCCTTGAAACCTTGTCTTATCCATGCTAAAAAAAACTACAACTCACTCAGCCTTTCTTCACAGGAGAGTGTTCCAGTTCTTGGATCATTTTTGTGGACCTGCTCTGGATCTGCTCTAACAGGTCCCTGTCTTTCTTGTGCTGGAGACTGGAGCTGGATGCAATGTTCCACATAGGTTCTGGTAAGAGTGGAGCAGAGGGAGAGAATCACCTCCTTCAGTTTTCTGGCCACACTTCTATTTATGCAGCCTGGGATAACATTGTGTATCTAATCTGCAAGCACACATTACTGGCTCATATCTAGTTTTTCACCTACCAGTATCCCCAAGTCATCCTCTGCAAGGCTCCTCTCAGTCCATTCATTCCCCAGTCTGTATTGATATTGGGGTTTGCTTGCCTCGGATGCAGGACCTTGCATTTGACCATGTCGGACTTCATGAGGTTCACACTGGCCCATTTCTCCAGTTTGTCAAGGTTCATTTGCATGACATCCATTCCCTCAAGTGTATCACCTGCACTATTCGGCTTGGTGTAATCCACAAGCTTGCTGAGAGTGCACTTAATTTCACTGTCAGTGTCATTAATAAAGATATTGAACAGTACTCATGCCAATATTGACCCTTTGTTACCACTTGTTGCTGATATCTATTTGGCTGTTGACTGCAACTTTTTGGATGCAGCCATCCAACCAGTTCCTTATCCATCACATAGTCAATTTGTTAAATGCATAACTCTGCAATTTAGTGACAAAGATGTTGTGTAGGACCCTGTCAAAGCCCTTACAAAGGTCAAGATAGACAACACCAACCACTACATTTATCTGCCACTTCAGTCACTCCATTGCAGAAGGCCAATAGCTTAGTCAAGGCACGATTTACCCTTTGTGAGGTCACGTTGGCTGTCTCAAATCATTCTGTCATCAATATGCCCTGGCACAGCTTCCAGAGGATGTGTTCCATCATCTTACTGGGTACAGAGGTGAGGCTGACTGGTCAATGGCAGTGGATTGACCTTGGCCAGATGCCAGATCCCACCAGATCCCCTGTCTCATTTGCTGCTGTTATTTTAAAGCATGAGATTTGAAACAGATCTCTCTCACCTCCCATCCTAAAAAGACCATTTGCAAAAATAAAAACTTGACTGTTTATTTTGTGCAAAAGCTTCTCTTTTTTTGTAGTGGTAATGATACAGAGAATGTAATGAATTTTAACACAGGTAAAAAAATACACAGCTGAAAAAAAGGTGAGGCATCAGCTGTTTCAGATCTAGTTCTCATCATAAATTAATTCCTCATGGATGTTTTATGCCTTTGGTGAAATCACCATTTAATTTGCTGTAATTGAAAGGTTTTGTCTGAGACAGGCACACTTCTGAAATAGCTTGGATTTTGCAGGTTAGATGTATATTACACTGGCAGAACTTAAATCACATGCTCGTCATCAAGGATCAAATATTGTCCTTGAATGTGCATAATAAAAAATTCTGCTAAGCTCTCTGACAGCTGGTAATTCAGCTTTAGGAGGACAATATTCCTCATGCTTGTCTAGACTTTAGAAAATCACTTGGTTTTATGACCACTGCTAATTATTTAGACAGGAAAAAAACTCTTCCTAAGGAAACTTTCCCCATCTAAGAAGGCTTAAATCAATGGAAATTAATCATAAAGGTACTAAAGACAGAATTCAAATACTTACCTTTAGCACAACTCTTTCTATAATACCCAGTATTAGAACTTGAGAATGCAAAATATTTTATAAAATCAAAGTGCTGGTGCAAAAAGGCTTGATGGTATATAAAAGTATGAATTTAATTGATGAATTATATTAAATGAAACTTTAAGGCAGGTATAAATACAGCTATAAAACGTGTGCTTATGAATTTGGATTTGATAATAATGAAGCTCATTTAAAATGTCTGTTAGTTTCCAGGGTTCAGCTTTATTATTAGTCACAAAATAATGTAACATTAAAATTTGAAATAACAGTGAAGGAACTCAGTAATAAACTGATATTTATTTGATGGTAACATATATTAATGGTAAGGGCATTTATCTAGGGCTGAAAATTGTACAGACTGAATTTCATCCCAAACAGGGAATCAATACACCATTAATGTCTGTTCCAAGAACTTAACAGGGCATCTCACAAGTACATTGCTGTTTTGCTGGTCCTCTGAATAAAATAATACGCAACTCCTCAAGATCTGGGTCTACACACATTTCAGCTTGGGCTTAAATTTATGCATGAGAATTGTTTTGGTGGAATTCATGGACATAATTACGTCCTGCACCTCTAAGTGATTTATGCTCAGCACTTTGCAAGTGGCGTTCTAAACAGAGCTAAACAGAATCATCCTACTACCATAAGTCTTTGTAGGCCAATATAGATAACCTCATAAAAATAAGAAATACTGAATCTTCAGGTTAACCCACTAGATACCTGCCAATTTCTATGGTTCATCTCTTCCATCTGCAAATAATGAAAGTGCTGTTTATTTCCTTTTAAATCTATGGACGAAAGAGTGAGATAGAACTCTCAATGGTATGTCATTAATAGTAATAATTTTTATTTTTTTTTTTCAGGTTGAAAATCTAATTGTTAGGAGTTCTGCATTTTTACACGTTAATATGAAACAGGTTTTCAGATACTTTAATCTGATTTTGGAATTAATTTTATCTCTTTTTGACACAATACAGCACGGAGATTGCATGCAACTGCAGAAGATTAAGTAATTGGAAAAAAAAAACTTTGCAAATATTATTAAAAGAAACAGATGAAGTAAAATACACATTTCCAGAAAGATGATTTTTTTTTTAATTCACTAAATAATATTTTTTAAAAAAAAAAAACCTTAAAAGTATGATTTTAATTGCAAAGAGAGCCTCAGGGGAGCATTCTAGGTGATACTGTAAGAACAAAAAAGCATGATGGTCCCAGCTGATGCAAAGTTAGCAAATGTGGTGTTCTTCTACAAGAAGGATCAGAAGGAGGATATGGGAAATTACAGGTCTGTCAGCCTGACCTTAGTGCCAAGGAAAGTTATGGAGCAAATCATCTTCAGTGCCATCACACAGCATGTAGAGGTCAGCATGAGCTCTTGAAAGGCAGTTCCTTCTTGACTAATCTGATCTCCTTCTATAACAAGATGACCTACCTAGTGGAAGAGAGAAAGTCTGTGATTGTCTTTCTAGATTGTAGTAAAGCCTTTGACACTGTTTCCTACAGCATTCTTCTGCAGAAACTGGCTACTCATAGCTTGGATGAGTATAGTCTTCACTGGTTAAAAAACTGGATGGATGGCCGTGCCCAACGGGAGGAGGTGGATGGACTTAAATCTTGTTGGCAGCTGGTCACAAGTGATGTTCCCCAGTGCTCAATACTGGGACCAGTTCTTTTTAGTATCTTTATCAACAATCTGGATGATGAAATCAAGTGCACCCTCAGTAGGTTTGCAGAAAGGACCAAGTTGGTTGTGAGTGCTTAACTGCTTGAGGGTAGGGAGGCTCTACGGAGGTATCTGGACAGACTGGATTGATGGGCCAAAGCCAGTGGCATGAGGTTTAACAAGGCCAAGGCCAGGTCCTGCACTTGGGTCACAACAACCCCATGAAACAGTTCAGGCTTGGCGAAGAGTGGCTGGAAAGAAACCTGTCAGAAAAGGACTTGGGAATATTGGATGACAGCTGACTGAACATGAGCCAGCAGTGTGTCCAGATCACCAGAAGATGTGGTGTTTAGGGACATGGTTTAGAGGTGAACTTGACAGTGTTAGGTTAATGGTTGGACTTGATCTTAAAGGTCAACCTAAATGAGTCTATGAGTCTATGAAATGTCTATGAATAAGAAGTAGAATAAGTTCTACTGAAACAAGAAGTATAACGCTCAGTCAGGTGTTAATCTTTCAGGAATGATATTTTGTGTAAGCAACATGAAAAATCAACTTTCAGTCCTGTCTACCCAGGTACTGAAAGATAGTGTACGGGTAACAGGAAAGAAAAGGGGTAAAAGCTCAGAGCACTGCCGATCTACAGCTCTAAAATTACAACAGTAATGCGGCTGCCATGAATTGAGCCTTGGATTTAGCTACATGCCAATAAACAGAAAAGTGTAAATGCATTCCACAACTCTGACTTGAAGCTGTTAAATGTCAGTGTTTTACTGGTTGACCACTTTAATTGTGAAGGACTAGTTTCTACTGGAGCAATGCACAGAGGCTTCTTTTGAAAAAACATAGACAAAGATTACTTTTAATGGATATATTACAGTTTTTAAATAGCTAGTCCATAAAGACCTCCCTTACCAGAGGAGCCAAGATGAAGATTAAGAATATGGTGTAAATGTCACATTTTCTTACTTTTATTTTCCATTGCAGGGCAACAACTCATCTTTTGAAACTATGATATATTATTTCTGACAGAGGTATTCTACAGGTAATTTAGACCTAGCCAAAAATATGAAAATTATTCTGAAGCCTGAATTAGTCCCTGAATTAGTCATGTGGTTGGACAAGAAGACCATGGATTGTGTTTCTGCTGCACAAGCCATAGACATATGGAGAATTTGATTTACTACAATCTGGTTGTTTCATGCAAGTTAAAAATCATTGTAGATTTTCTCAACCTGCTTGCTGGCATTCTCTAAAATATTGAAGAAGCATAGAATATTTTGGCTTGGGAGGGACCTTATAGATCACCAAGTTCCAACCCCTCTTGGCCCAGGTATGAAGAACATAATGAAGGATTTCTTCCTTATATTTAATCTAAATCCACCATCTTTTCCACTGCCACTATATGCCCTTGTAAAAAGTCCCTCCCCAGATTTCTTGTAGGCCTCCTTTATGCATTGGAAGGCTGCTATGAGGTCTCTCCAGAGCCTTCTATTCTCCAGGCTGAACAACCCTAACTCTCTCAGCCTTTCTTCATAAGGCAGGTGTTCCAGCCCTCTGATCATCTTTATGGCCTGCCTCTGGACTCGCTCCAGCAAGTCTATGTCCTTTTTACATTGGGGGCCCCAGAGCTAGGTGCAGTACTCCAGCTGGGGTCTAATGAGAGTGGAGTAGGGGGCAGAATCATCTTCAGCCTGCTGGTCATGCTTCTTTAGATGCAGCCTACAATATGGTTGGCTTTCTGCACTGCAAGCACACATTGCTGGGTTGTGTAAAGCTTCTCATCAACCAGCTTCCCTGGGTCTCTCTCCTCAGGGCTGCTCTTGACCCATTCTTTGCCCAGCCTGTATTTGTGCTTGGGATTGTCCTGATCCACCTGCAGCAGAAATCCAGATCTATTGATCCTTCAAGCATATGCCTCCTAGAGAAAAGTGAAAGAAAGGATTAGAACTGGTGTGACAAGCTTAGCCATGATGTGAAGATGGCTCAGGTCATCTGCATATCATCAGTGATGATAGTCCTGACTAATAGCATGTGTACTTACTATTACTATCTTTAACTACTATTGGTCCATTAAAAATAAAAATTAAAGAAAAAAAAAAAATTGGATTTCCCAAATAAAAGGCAAATGGAACTGCTCAGTAGTGAGCAACAAAGGAGAAAATTGGTAGTACAGTAAATTTAATTTATCTAATTAGCTTTTGGAATTGTGACATGGCTCATAATGTACCAACACAAGAATTTTCTTATGTTTTCTTAAGGCTGCTAGGTGGATGTGTGCTGTTTGCAATACATCTTATTCCTGCAGAATGTCCTGAAAT
>NW_008630165.1:0-4113 GCF_000691845.1 Merops nubicus | reverse complement strand
TGTAGGGAAGCCCAGTTGACTGTTTTATAGAACATTCTGTTTTGTGCTGGTAAACCCCTAAATCACACCCTTTTATTATATGAAGTAATAGGCATACTGGAATTTAAAAATAACTGAGACAAAACATAACTTGAAAATACCAAACAGATTGGTTTATTTTACTTTCACCTTTAATCCAAGCCAGAACTATTCTTTGCCCACAAATACAGTAAAAATAAGCTTTTAACTGATCATTTAGTGGAACATCTACACAGTAAGCCTTGCTTATGTTGCAGACAGCAACCCTGAGGAGTGATTTGAATTTAAATGTGATTCCCTTATTAGTTTCTGCTAACTTCAGATATACCAGGCTCTTAATTAAGTGGCTGAGTAATGTATCAATGCTCACTTCTGCTTGTCATGCAGAACAAAGTGATGTATTTAGATTGTATGCACAATATTAAATTTAATGACACAGGCAACAGTACTTTAGAAAACCTTTTGGTTTTTATTACCCTTGGCTTGCTTAACCAAACTTTTGTTTGTTTGTTTGTTTGTTTCTTTTGATAAATGTTTCACTGCTGCAATCTTATAAGAGTTTGCCCAAACTGGTTGTTAGCTAATGAATTTTTAGATTAAAAGGTATATTGTTACTAAATATACGCTTACCAAATGCATAATACATTGTTTATATCTTCTCTCCTGATTGTTTTAGAAATAATATAAGAAAACCACAAAAACAGATCTTGATGATATGTTCCAACTTTGTTTGGCACAGAATCTAGTGTTAGATTCAGTGAGATTCTGAATGGACTAACTAGTGCACTGTAAGAGGTTTTACAAATAGGAAGAAGAAAAGAAACAAATCAAGCTTTTCATCTGGTGCTGATGGTTCCTGAAAGCTCCAGTAATGTTCTGTACTCCTCCTGATCTCTTTATAGATTTTATAGCTTATTTTTAGTCATCAAGTCACTCTGTTTCTGCTCTGGTATTCAGTAGTTTGCATATATATTTTTCCCCAGGGATATGACACTAATTTTTTCCTATCTCAAAATTTTTCTGTTTGCGCTGATATTTTCTTGTGCACACAGAATCCTTGGCAGACTCATAATCTGAATGTAAGTGTATGATTTTTTAAAAATCAGAGTGGCACATATGTACAGTTATTTGGACAGCTGTTTGAGTTGTCAGATTTCTATATTATTGTCATGTATAACTAAGCGAATTAATGTCCTACTGCTTTTGTTATTTCAGTTCAAGCTCTAGACCTTGGCTAACTCTTTAATAAGAGCTCTAAGCACCTCTCATGGCTCAAAATTCCTATTTAAATTGCCTGAGTACTTTCCTCAATAAATCTTCAGCTGTATTCCTGGTAAACTGGTATTCTTGAGTGGTCAGATTTTAAACTGCCCATATCCCTAGTCAGTCTCTAGTATCTAGATGTTTGCCAAAGAAATCTGATCTTAAATAGTGTCATTCTAAAGTAAGTATAGAGATAGATTTAAGTAGTTATAATATCTTTTCTTTTAAAAGACTAGTATTTGATACTACTATTTGTATTGCAGCACTTACTAGCAGTTCTGAGTAGACTCAGGACAGTGTGTGTTAAAAGTTATATTTAGATTTCTCTCTGCCTTAGGCAGAAATACTTATTTGGACAGTAGTCTCCAAGCTCCTCTTCTTACAGCTCATGTTCTTATTTTACAGAAGGGTCCTATGTACAGAAAAACAGATTGAAAATGAGATTTATCTCATTTGTCTTTAGCCATTTTATAAATTAGGCATGCAATCTAAGCTAGTCACATGAGCACTTAAGCCCAAGGAAAAAAATAAGATATTCCAAACTATGATTCATCTCAGCAAATTTGACAAATATTTTAGGATGGCAGGAATTGTCCTCTGGAATTGCCTGCCTCTCCCTGGATGACAGAGACAGATTGATTAATGAATTGAGACTAAATACGTTTTATATTAAACTACTTTGGCATCACTTGTTTATCATTGTTGCTACCAGGTGTTTGAAGATGAAAATATATTAAATGCATCTTGCCTTTCCTGATGAGTTGAGGTCAAACAGGAGATCTGTAACTAAAGTAGAAATTATATGTGTAACACTGTCACTGGACTGCTTTCTGACAGAAAAAAAAATAGCTGCCTCAGAGGCTTTGTGCTCTGACATACCTCTCCTCCATTCTTGTCCACATGAATACTCTTTGGCCTTTGGGCAGAGGCAAGCTCCTTACAAGAACATAAGACAATTTCTTTCTACCATATTTTCTAAAAATAGATTAAGAATGCCTAAGTAGACCAGTCAAATGAACAGTGGAAGAACAGAGGATTCATTTTGTATAGTACACAAGCAGCTACAAAAGATAACTGGAAACTGATAACTAAATACTATTAATTACATTTAAAAAATAAGTTCATCAGAAATTAGGTGCTTGAGGGTTTAGATTATTTTATTTGGAAGGTTAAACTTTTTTTGGGCAGTATTATAAATCATGATCTCTTTGCTTCTTTCTAGAAAAGCAATGATTAAATATCCAATCCACATATTTTCTTTGCCTTTGTTTCCACCAAAAATTGGTCATCTTTATTAAAAACAAAAAAGCGAAAATATGAAGACTACACTGATGTAGAATTCCATCTAGTGAGAACTTGTTACATAAGTCATCCCAGATCTATTTACATGAAGAATTTTAGTTCTTGTTGGTCTCATCTGTCATTATAAGCTACACCCATATTAAAGAGCTTGTAGGATGATTTTCTGTACATACTTATTCCCACAGTCTACTGTTTAATAATAGAACCAAAGAAAATTGTTCCAACTCTTCTGTCCTTCATCACTGCAAGAAATTAAGGCAAAGAACACAAACTACTTTTCAAGCTAAGACAAAATAAATCTGCAAAAAGTAAGGGCTTATTTGAATCAGAAAACTTGAATCACTGATTAAGGTTCCTACAGAATCTGATTTCTTCAAACGTTTATATTCTTTCTGGAATCATAAGCATCCTACCACTTGTGGACTTCTGTAACTGATAGTGAAATTCCTAACACAGTCAACTCAGCAGAAGAATTATAAAGAGCAGTGCTATAACTTTGCAAAAATATATTTTGCAGGGGGTTTTAAACCTGCTGGTTTTGCCCGGGAAGAAAACACCCCCAGCGGGACCCCCGTATTACCTCCAGGGTGGTCGTCAGCGAAGAGGAGGGCAGTGGCGAGTAAAGGAGGGATGGACAACGATCACTTTCTTCCAAAATAAAAGTTTTTAATAACATGAAAATAACAAACAAAAAACACCTGAGGCAGGCACTGAAACAGCACCCACCCCAGGGGAGAAGTGAAAGAGCATGTGGCCTTGGGGCCAGGGGTTGTTAACAGGTAGGTAGGTGGGTTTACAAAGGCATTGTCCTGTAAGGATACACGGATGGGTTACCGACAGGTCAGGGGTCCAATGGGTGTTAGGGGATTGGTCTTGTGGTGGCTAAGCCAACCACAACCTGGGAAAGGTGTAAAATTCTGGATGTGTGCCCATGTCTGGGGACAAAGAGGCAACAGAAACCTCTGTCTCCAGGAGGCGCACTGCAACACAGTGCCTTGGAGGTTGTCTGACAGGGCTCCTTGTAGACATTTTTTTAAACTAGTCTTCTTTTTCATTAGATTTTTTTGACTCTGGTTGTGACACCCTGAAGTGTTAGAGTCACAGCTAGGAAGGATCAAAAGTTTTGAGAAGAACCTAGTTCATTCAAAAGTGTACACACAATTCTGGGATGTTTTCTGTAGGTTTTTCTATCTTCTGACAGTCTTAAACTCTGAAGTACAGTCCAGCTTAACCACAGCCTCACTATAGATAGAACATTTTGTTACTTTTACATTTTCATCTATACTGTCTAATCCTGGCAGTTATTGCTCCTTTAGTCACAGTATATTCTTATGCAAAATGAGTTGCACTGAGCTGGCCTCAAATTAACTATTTCAGGTATTAAACCTGTGAAGGTATGTTAGCCATGTGCCTCAGAGGAATTAATTTTCTCTGTTGGGAAGCACTGGCATGTGATAAAAGAGTATGCCAGGAAGACTGTCCTCTATTTGGTAGCTAATCTAGCACTGAATCATAGAATCATAGAATCAT
>NW_008630164.1:0-7523 GCF_000691845.1 Merops nubicus | reverse complement strand
GGCGGCTTGGTGTTCTGCATGGAGTACTTCGCCAATAACCTGAACTGGCTAGAGGAGAGCCTGGGGCACGTGGAGGATGACTACATATTGTTTGATTGCCCAGGTAAACCAACGTCAGTGTTTTGGTATCGTTCTTCGTATGCCGTATAAATTTTGCAGGGTTTATTTTGTTGCTTGTAATCATTCAGCCGTCGTCGTGCATGATTAACAGTTGTTAGAGTCCCATTCAGGTGTTTAAGAAGTGAACTGGGTCCCAGGATAGCCTGGGGGGCCACAGTGACTCCTAATAGCATCACAGGGTGTGGGAACACTGTGGCAACTTGCAATTGCAGGCCAAGGGAGGAAAAAAAAAGTTGTATTTCTTTTCCACTTCACCAGTATAAATTCATCCAAATACACTTAGAGTTTTCTGAAAAGATAGATGCTTTCTTTATCAGCTTTTACTCACACAAAATGCAATGCCCATATTTAGATAACTGGTAACTGCTCCTGTTCACATTTCTGCATACTGATGTTTGAGTGTGCCCTAGGTCAGATCGAGCTCTATACACATCTGCCAGTGATGAAACAGCTGGTGGAGCAGCTGCAGCAGTGGGAGTTCCGTGTCTGTGGAGTTTTTCTTGTGGATTCTCAGTTTATGGTGGAGTCTTTTAAGGTATCCATTTGAAATTGATTGTAAAAATCCCAGAGGACTGAATGCTGAGTTTGGGGAGATGCAGTTGGTGCCAGCACGTGCTTCAGACACCAGCTGCAGCAAACAAAATTCCAGTTGGAATGTAAAGGAAAAAATCCTGCAGTGGGAGAGAGGTCAGGCTGGGACAGGGCCACAGAGAGGTTCTGTAGTGTACGTTCATGGAGTTACTCAGGACTTGACTGGGCAAAACCCTTTGAGCAACCTGACCTGACTTGGAAGCTGATATGGGACAAACAGTCTGGAAAAGTCCCTTCCAACCTAAATTCTTCTGTGGTTCTAGGAGAGCTTTCTTGGCTCTGGAGAGAGAGCAGGCCACTCCCCATCCAACAGCAAGAATCCTGAGATGGGCTTTGGGTTTTGCAGTGGCCTTTTCAGTGGCAGAGGAAGGAAGTATGAGGGCAGATGGGAAGCTCAGCACCTCCCTTTTCCACCAGGGATAAGGATTCCCCACTCGGCATCACGTCCATGTTTTATATATTTGCTAGATGTGGTCTGTGGAAGTGTGTCCTGAATGTTCCTGTGTTTTTCTGTACTTAACCACATCATTTTTCATATTCCTTAAGTTTATCTCTGGAATTCTGGCAGCACTCAGTGCAATGATATCTCTAGAGATTCCACAGATTAACGTCATGACCAAAATGGATTTGCTGAGCAAGAAAGCCAAGAAGGAAATAGAAAAGTAAGTTCCAAAAAGTACTTACTCTGTAGTACAATACGTTGGGATAAAATTCACTCAAAATTCAGTCTAACTTCCCACGTTTAAAACATACTCTTTTGGAATGGGAGAAGATGCATCTCTTTTATATTGAACATAGCATTTCAATGTCTGGGTAAAATGGGTACAGCTTAGTCCTAGTCACAGGCTAGCTCTGTCTTTGTACTGCTATCTGGATTTTTTGTCCAAATGACTTGTGTAATTTTGGCACAAATGTAAAAGTAACACCTAACTGGAAGTTTTTCCTCTGTGGTCTTCCTCAAAGCTTCCTTTCATGTATAAATGTATGAGCAAAACCCCTTCAGTTCTTTCTTCTAGCAATTATAATCTGAGATATTCAAATATTTAATAATAGTTTTTGTAAGTATTTTAAGTTTTCCCAATAAGACATTAGTTCATTAGTTCAGAATGACAGATGGTTTTGGTAGCTGTATAAAAGCACAGTGACTCATTTGCTCTTAACAATGACTTTGTTTCTGCCAGGTACTTGGATCCAGATATGTATTCTATGATTGAAGATTCTACAAATATATTGAAAAGCAAAATGTTTAAAAAACTGACTAAATCCATATGTGGATTGGTAGGTATATTGCTTTTTAACTGACACCCTCAATTTCAGTTCTGTATTTGTAAACCATATTGTATGCTTGCTGACTCTGTTGCTGTTGCAGATACTCTGTGGAGTACAGCAACTCTTCCCTCAAAATTTGTATTTACCTACCAGACATTAACAAAGCTGGGATCTAAAAAAATCCTCAAGCACTTCAGCATTTTACTTCTTTAGTGTATGAACTCAGCTTTTGATATTTTTGTTTTCCAGGTTAGTAGCACATTCTTGATGCTAACTTTTGGAGCATAGCTGATCCATTTCCTGTGAAGTAATTTGGGAAAATTGTGTTTTTCTGCTGTGTAGAACTTGGGCCTGATAGCCAGTTGTTCTGAGTGGGGAACTGCCATGGTTTGCAGCGTGGCTTTAAATGGTGTTAGGAGTCCAGGCAGGGAAGCTGTAAGTGTGGATAAGGAAGTGGCTTAGAGTGCTGTGACTGAGAACCAGCTTACTGCATTTTCTTACTAAAACCCTCTGAGTCCTTTCTCTAGATTGATGACTATGGTATGGTCAGATTTCTGCCTTTTGATCGTTCTGATGAGGAAAGTATAAACATAGTTCTGCAGCACATAGACTTCACCATCCAGTATGGAGAAGATCTTGAATTCAAAGAACCAAAGGTAAGGTACTTCTGATGGGAAGATGAAAACTTAGAAAGGATCCATAACACTAGCTGTAATATAAGTGCATTCTTTGCCATGCTAGTAAATTATTGTCTTAGTATGGTTTCAAGTAAGTCTTGTTGTCTTTTAGTGACAGTGATTGTATCATCTTCATTTACAATTATGAAACTGAAATTCTTCAATACCATCTTGCTTGGACAGACTGTTGAAACAGTTGTGTTTAAAAGTAATGGTTTAGTTTCCAAAAATAACAGAATTTTAAACTTCAAAGGTCAGAAAGGAGTGTTATGATCACTAAGATTTCTTCCTACATGACTGTACAAACTCCCCTGATAGTTCCTGTGTTGAACCCATGTGTGGAATATGAGATACAGATGAGGAATAGATTCTGTCATGTAAAATACATGATGGAATGCTGCTGTATTAAAATCTGTTCTAAGCCTGGTCTAGTTCTATTATTCAGCTCATAAATCCTAAGGAACAAGTCCAGTGCTTTAATCCCATTTTTTGGATTGTTTTGAACTCTTCAAGTAAGCAGAGTACCCAGGTCTAGATTTTGACCTATACAGTTTTGATAGCTCTAGAAACAAATTGCATTTCCAAAAGTTTTGCTGGATGGTTTTATGAAACCACATTCGAGGTTGTTCCTGTTGTACATTTTCTGTCACATTTTATTGTAGAAACCACAACAGCCACAAGGGGAAAGTCAGGTTTTACCTTCTTTCTCTTTTTTGGCAGGAATGTGAAGAAGATAAATCTGCCCTAGTGGATGAATATTTTCAAGATCATGTCAATGAGTAAAAAAAGATAAGTTCAGAAATGGGAGGAGAATACCACCCCTACACAAACATACCTGATGTTTTATCTGTAAGATAACTAATATTTATAGTTAAGAGTGAGTTATATGACCTCAAAACTATTTTAATAAACAATTGTTGTTCTTATGTGTGTGTGTTATAAGCTACATAGGCTAATGTGAGTACAAAAGAGGCAAAGCTGACTATAAGTACATTATAATATTTATCTCCAGTACTGAGTAGTTAGTTTCATTTTTAGGTGAGAGAAATAATTGTTCCAAGGGTGAAAATTGTGCTTCATGAACTGAACCTGAATTAGGCAGTCTAAGTAAGGTCTCTCACCCTTTTTGAGGAACATAAGTGCTCTACATTTGGTGAGGAAGAGCCCAAATTTTAAGCCTTCTTAAGGCTGTTTTTTTGTACAAGTTGCACATGGCTTTAAGTGGTTTATACATAGATAATATCTTAAGCATAGCACAACACTCAGAAATCTTGGTGATGGTCTTGTACAATCATGTTAGAAACTGTTAATGAAGAATTCAGCAACAAGTAAGCTTTTTTCCCTTAAATAAAGAACTTGGCCATAGGTTGCCTCTATAGTACAATGTGTGGTGCTTCTGAGAAGCAAAACTTCAGCACATCTCCAAAGAACATACTCACCCAAGTAACTAAATACATGTGAAAATGGTCTTGGGAGTGTTCCAGGCAAGCAGCACCAATTCTGAAATTGGGTGTAGCTGTTAACAGACTGTTCATAGCAGATAATTCAAGCCCCAGGGGAAAACAGACTTCTGAATTTTCCTCTGTTTCTAGTTCTTCTGTATATACAGACTTCTTGGGGCACCTTGAGTGTTTCAAAACATGTTTTATTGCTTCTCCCAAAATCTCCTAGCCCAATTTTTTAGCTCCGTTCAGCTGAATTTCAGGATGTGGTTTTTTTGCTGCCTATGTCCAAGTACAAACCAACTTTTCCTTAACCCTTTGGAACGAGATTTACTCATGGAGTCCTTGAATTAAAGTATTTTCCAAAAAGGACTTCATATTTGTGAAATGCTTAACATCACTGAATGCTTATATGTAGGCATATCATCCCTCTATATACAGCTCACATACTACAAATTAACCTCATCCTCATGACATATGAGCAGCCAAGTATTTGAATAGAATAAGAAAAAATTGATGTTGTGTAAGAGCAGCTTGGTTAGCAGATGTCTGAGCAAAAGGATACCCCTTAATAGAAACCAAGGAAAGGAGTGAATACTTGGGAGGCAGCAGCACTTACCTACACCTGGGGTGTGACAGCAGCTTGGCAGAGTTTAGCTTTGTAGTTTCTTGCTTCTAGTCCAAAAGGTGTAAAGTTTTTTCTCATTCATCAGTAGGGTTGTTCATGTCTGTTTAAAGAAATGGTTAAATGGTCATGCTGTTGATATGGTGCTTAGTTTTGGTTTTCCCAAAGCAGAGCCAGAACGAGGAGAGAGGTTCAACAGGCCAGCAAATCCTGCACAGCTAGAGGAAAAGGATCTCCCCAGAATCTGTGTGTGGAGGTCAGGGAGGATTGCATGGGATCTTTTAAATGGAAACAAAAAACCCCTGTGAAATAGCATGCCATTAACATGAGAGCTATTAAAATGGTTTTCCAAAGCCAGGTTTCCAAGAATTGCCATCCTTGAGAACTCTCCAAGTCTCAAGATAGTCAGCACTTCTCAAACCTTATTCCCACCTCCAGATGTTTGGTGAATGCTGAGACTTAACTTTCAAGATAGTCAACGCTGTCACCAGGAAGAGGTGAAAAAAAATCAGCTCTTCAGAGCTTTAGAACATGGGGCCAAAAGAGCTGAATGTATTTGGGGTTTAATAGTTATGGTGTAGGTTAACCTCATGATGGGACAAGTCTTTATGTCCACATAGAGCTAATCACATCAGGGCATGACCTGATCTGGCTGAATTAAGCCCTGCAAGTGTTGGGAAAACATTGCTGACTTAAGTCACCTTTGGGCTGCTGTGTCCTTGGCAAGAGTCATGTTCCTAGCGTGTCAAAAGGCCAAACCCCAGCCAAGCAGTTAGGTTACTTTGACTCACCTCTCAAATCTCCCCATTTTTTCTCCCTGACTCATACCATGAGTCATTTACCTGGGGACAAATTCAGTGTGTTGGGTCACATGGGGGAGGTTATGGCATGATAGTGATAGGAGTGTGCACCTTATAATATTGCATCTCTCCAAAAGCAACATGCTTGTGTTACCTGAGACACTCTCAAAACCTTAAGCAAAGTTTAGAGAGAAGATACTACTTTATTCAGTGCCAGGTGCTAGTTGATCACAAATCTAGCACACCCTAGAGAGCTTTTCAGGTGCTATTTGTACAGTGAAAAGTGTATAAAGCCTGCCCATTTCATAGGTATTCATTTGTGTCTCATACATACCCATTTTTGAGCTTTTGATAATCCTCAGAGGCACCCCCAGTTCATGTTGCTGTGTCAGCAAAGGCCACTGTGCAGGTGTGAAGGTCTTTGAGGGTCTCAGGTGGTCGTTGGGCAGCGAATGCCTCTCCTCACATCATCCTTTTAAGGTATTAAGTCATCTTAGGACACCAGTTGTTGACTTAGTTGCCTGCCAAGTTGTATTAAGTCATCTTAGGACACCAGTTGACTTAGTTGCCTGCCAAGTCCTTGAAGGAGATAAAGATGTTCCTTTAGGCAATTTAAATCCTTTCCCATCTGGTATTTGAGTAAATAGCTTGATACACACAAGGTCCTTGAAGTGATTAGTTACTCGGTTGTGTTGCTTTATCACTTTGTAACATATACTCAGGGCTGAGCATCTTTTTCAACAGGATTCAGTCCATCCTGCAATTCAAACAACAGGTGCTTTAATGCTTTCTGTTACACATGCAAGTAAGCACACAAATTTCACTTAAAGTGTATCTGTACAGAATCATAGAACCATTAAAGTTGGAAAAGACCTCCAAGATCACTGAGTCCAACCATCAACACTCCTATGACCACTAAATCATGTCCTGATGTGCCACTTCTACACAGTTTTTTGAACCCCTCCAGGGATAGTGACTCCACTACCTCCCTGGGCAGCCTGGGGCAATGCCTCACCACTGTCAGTGAAGAAATTCTTCCTAACATCCAATCCAAACCTCCCCTGGCACAACTTAGGCCCCTTTCCTCTCGTCGTATCACTAGTTCCTTGGGAGAAGAAGCCAGAATATGAGCAGGCCTGGTATAGGGTAAGAATAGTGATAAATAGAAAATGATTAGTTATACATATTAAGAATTTTAGAATGCATGTTACAGGACCATATAGCTGGAGAGGAAAGGAAATGGCTAACAGATGGAAAGACTTGTTTTCTATTAATAACAAAAACTTATTCATAAACAATGGAAGAGCATTCTGACTTTAGATAAAGCTTAATCCGAAGAGAGCAACCATAAAGAACTAAAATTAGAAAAACAGGATACACCTGTCACAAATTTATTGATAAATCTCCTTGCTGAAGCAAAACAGATGATTAACAAGGACACAATTAGCACAAATTGGCTAAACTTGCCAAATCCCCACATGCCCAACAAAAGGTGAACAGTCCATCGTGAGGAGGACATCCGGCCTTCCTCCCAGAGACCACTGCCCACAGTGACCAAGAAGAAACTGGCCAAGTGAAGGACTGATCAGCTAATTAGCATGTATTAACATACGAAGCAGGAGTAGGCGGGGTTAGGTAATGAATATGCATAGGCATCACATGAATATGTATTGTTGCACTGTATAAATGTGGGAGGGCTTCCCTCCTCGGGCATTTGGTGTAGCGATCCCCCGTGCATCTGCGTGCAATAAACACACCTCCTGTGTAACCTTCGAGTTATAGAGTCTGTTTCCGTACGCCAGGCCTATACTAAACATAAGCTTATACCGATTTCGGTTACATCTGGACCCCGCTGGCTGGGAAGGGAAGGGGCGCACGGAGGGACCGAGGAGGGGCCGCCTGCGGTGCCGGGCACAGCAGAGGCAGGGAAGGGGGGAGCTCCATGGAGGCGGAAAAGCGACCAAGTCCCGATCCGAGCGCGCTCCCCCGGCCTCTCCAC
>NW_008630163.1:4685-12070 GCF_000691845.1 Merops nubicus | reverse complement strand
AAAAATCCTTGCAAGATTTCCCAAAGCCTGCTGGGTAGGTCGGGTATTGTAGTCTTCAAAAGCCAAGAATGAGGACTCGCTTCACACACATGACATCATCAACAAAGCAACAGTCTAAAATGCAACTATTCATTTTCAAAAATAGAGTTCGTACACAATTTTTCTATTTTCTTTCTTTCACAGGAACCAAACTCTATGGCAAGATTTTTATTTTCGGTAATGGTTCCATGTTGAAACTCCAGACATGGGGCTGGACAACATACTTTGGTGTATCAGAGAAGTGAGACACAACATGGTATACAGATTCCTCTATGAGAATTTACTGGAATTATCAGAGTGCCACTCTGAATTACAACACACTCTGTTTAAGGCATTCTGGTTTTTATAGAGGATGTTGGAGAGGGGAGATTCCTCTAAAAAGCTGGTTTGTAAAAAATATATCACTTATTTGAGGTGGAGTTGCCATGGAATTTTTTTTCCTGGTCCTGCCTAAAAGTTATGCACCAATGCAACTGAAGAGTAAGCAGACATGTTCCCACACACTAGCACTAGTTACAGACATTAAGATGTGTGTCAAGATCGCTCAAGTTGTTACAAATAGGTGTCTAGAAAACTGCTAAAGCTGTTATCTACTAGATAGGGCTTTTCATTCTGCAGTCATAATACAGAGTTAACAGTGTGGCAAAGGATTTAACCTGAGGAGTTACACAAACCTACCTCCAGTAAAAAGGATAATCTGTGTTCTCAGAACTATACAGAAAATATTATGCTTGTGTGTGCAAAAACAAAAGACTGAGTTACTCACCTTGAGATCAGTGGAAATGCAGAGGACAAAAGATGAAAGTCAGTATTTGCCAAATGGTGAAAGATAAAATGTTGATCTTATTCTTTAAAATATACTGTGTTTGAAAATAGGACAGAAAAAAAGCTTTTTAAACTTTATCTCCCAAGAAAGCATGTATCATTCCTTCAGTTCCAAAGGGATTACCTTCAAAATGTAAGACATCTTTGATAGAGCTTGTTCTCATTTGCTGAAAACAAATGAAAGAGGAAGCAACAAGGGAGAGGAACAGAGATGCCCTACATTAAATACAACTGATAGTCTTTGCTAGCACAAGTTTAACTGAAAAATACTTTGTTTTCATGTTTTCTTCCCCAAGAGAATGTTCCTGATATGGAAGGAGTAGCAACTGATGGTGTGTCAACTACAAACCACCTGCAACAAAGTTCTTCAGAGAACATTGGGAATGAACATATAATTACCCACTTTTATGTGTGTGTGTGTGCTTATCTCCCCCTCCTGCCCTTAAAAATCTATGATACCTTTCCTGAAGTTATCTGATCTACCTAAAAAATCTTAAGCACTAGAAAACTGACAGAAAAATACCAGTGTGGTACCACATAGCAATTACCAACTAAACATCCATTCACTCTGCTTTCCTTACGTCCTGTTTCCCACTTATAGCACCAGATGAAAGCACAAGAATTTACTATGGAGTACATAACTTCATGCACCACAACCTTCCTTCCCATGCATTTCCTCTTCTACAGACTAAGAGACAGACCACAAGACATGATGCGTTCTGAAAGGGAAATACTTTCAAAAGTGGAATCTGAGGGGAAAAAGTAATAATCTTTCTATCCATTGTTAAAGATTAAATATCTTTCTGGAAATGGCAGATTTTTTGTTGATAATGTATATTTTTTTTCCTGTGATTGTCATTCGCTTCCCTTCCCATGGAAAGGAAAAGTTTGTACTGAAGCTGACTTAGCACTACTCACCTCACTCAGTTACATTTCTATCACTGCACCTAATAAGCTGACTCTTCCCTTTAAGAGAATAAAAGTCTAGAATACAGTCAAATCCTGTTCTATTGTTTTCTTCACAGTTTTTGAAAACCTGATGCAGACAATTCTGACAATTGATGTAACATAATGTTTAGAAAGACAATCTCAATGCAAAGTCTTGGGAACAAGACGGTACACCTACTACATGTGCACGCATTTTCCTTCTGTGTTGCAGTATTAAAAATGTCAAGAGAAAAAATGACTAAGCTACAGAAGGACCAAGTGGTGTAGAAGAAGATAAACATGTCAGGGCAGGTTATGTGACCCAGGGGAGAGACATAAAAGCAAGGGATCAGCCTCCTCTTCTCTGAGTCAGAGCAGCCTCTCCTCACTTGATTTTTAATAAAAGGAAGGCTACAATATTTCAGAAGAAAAAGAAAGGAAGAGTAGATCCTATTGTAGAAGTTTACATTTAAAAAAAAAGATTGAAAGTAAAATTCTAGTCTCACTTCAAGTATTTAAAAATTGATGAGTAAGCACAAGAACCAAAAGACAGCAAGTATTTGCCAGATCACCTCTGTCCTTGTGCACAAGCTAAGGATATGTGGTCTTACTGACTTAACAACTAAATGTAACAGTTTCAGAACAAATAGGATTTTGGTTTACTTGCATGTATGTGCTAATAAGCAGAGATGAGATCACCTTAACCTCATAATTTCTTTCTTCTGACTTTCATTAATTTAGCTTTCTATTAAAGACTCGTCCCATTTATAAATTCTGCCAGAGATGTCTCATTAACTACCATTTAGAATCTCTACACAAATCAGGTGGGTGGTTAGGAACAGAATAAGTCATCTTAAAGCAGAAAAGATAGTAAGAAAAAAAAAAAAAAAAAGAAGCCCAACTGGGAATTTCAATATGCCTGAAATGTTCCAAGAGTGCAGAACTGGAAGGCATTCAAGTCAGAATTCAGTCTTTTCATGAGCCAATGTTTTAACAGTGTCATTACAATCAAACCACCACATAATCACAGAAGGAAGTGTTTCCAAGCAAGTTTCCCCTCACACAGTTCCCAGAAGACCTGTCCCAAACATGTAGGAATAAAAGCTAGATGCAGGAAATGTTTTAATCAGGCTGCTACTCTATTAACTTAACCCATCTGGGAAATACTAGCAATAACTTATTCAGTGTTAATTGTCATTCTTTAATTGATTTACCTTGTAAAGGGCTGTCCTCGGCCCCCAGCCCTTCACAGCTGGTTTACCACCTGTTGTGGACACTCAACATGTCCCTCCTTTCAAGTAGGTTACAGGGCTGCAGAACAGGAGCTCTCTCCTCAAAGCTCCAGCTTTGTTTATCACTTCCTTTGAGCATTTCTAAGCACTCATTCATATGTGACGGATGTGACCTACCTTCCCACCACTATATTGAATCTCTGGGCTGCTGATTGGGAAAGGTAGGAACATCTGGATTAAGGGCAAAAGAAGGGGAAAAAAAACAAATAAAAAAAGAATGTCTATATAAATTCACTACAAAGAAAAGTGTTTTTTTCAGGTGCTCTTCCACCAAGAAGGTGATTGTGATAGTGAGCAGAAAAGACAAAAAAAGATCTGACACTCAAGCTATAGAAAACTTGCTGGCCAGAGTGGCAAGGATCCCTGAATACAGTAATCCAATATCAAAACAAACCAGTGAATTACTAAACACATGCCACTCATCAGTTCAAGCAGTTACAAAACACTACCATTTGCCTACAGGAGAGCTTTGCTTCCTCTCACTGTCAATATGCACATAAGCAGAAACAAAACAAGGAAAAGAGAAACACTAACCAAACTTTAGGAAGTGTATGTGTGTGTACTTGCTTACATATATTTACTGTGGAGAAGCTTAAAAAACAGATCATAAGCATGTCACTACACAGGCAGGAATCATCCGTATTCTCCCAACAGCAGTACTTGCCTTTCTCCCAGAAAGCTGAAGAGCATCAAGTTTTTAGCAAACCTCTTCCAAAACAAACCTACTATATGTTAAAATGCAGCAGTGTTAACATAGCTTTTATACTAGTAAGTACTGTGGCTTGATATGGAAGGAGTGCAGTGAAGATATCTGTTGTTTTGTAATCAACTACCTGTGATCTCTAAGATCTAAGGAGAATTGGAGTGGAGGAGTTAAAAGTTTAATCCAGCTGTGAAGCTTTGATCTGCTAAAAAGACATTTTAGAGCTGAATCTGAAAAGAATCAGCATTTCAGTCTGCTTTTCTTTGTTCATCCTTGTTCTGTTGCCTAACAAAACCTGCACATGCTAGCCTTGTGATGGATTTCACTGAAAAGCCTTCCTTTTCCCAAACATCTGTAATACATATCTTGGGTAGAAACCTGTTATATAAAACATTATTATATAACAAAGCTTGACATCTTCAGCACTCTAAAGTTTCTTTCCTAATATGATTATGTACTTGCAGAACAAGGAAGTTGATAGATAAAAGAAGGAATTAGCAATAATATTTTCGCTAGCTTGTTTATCATATTTTCCCCTTTGGCTGCACTAGATTCTGAAGTGTTTTGCCATGTGAAGTCACCAATAAATTGTCAATCAAATTTGTAAACAAGAAGTCCTTTGTGGTACAATCTGTTGCTTTTTTTTTTTTCTTTTTCTCTCCCAAAAGGGATCTTCTTCAAGAGAAACTGTGTATATTCTCAAATAATCTAGGGATATCTAATATCCTTATATTCAAGCTACACTTAAACTACTGTAAATCTCTTGGTTTCTGCATTTGAAATACCTTTAAAAAAAAAAAAAAACAAACCAAACCAAACCAAACCAAACCAAAACAAAAAAACAAACAAAACCAAACCACCAAAATCCCCCAGGGTTATCGCATGCTGGTGTCATTATACTGCTTCTGGAGAAGAAGTGGTAATTAGAAGGTTATCTAGCTTGCTAAAATGTTCTGACCCTTAAAATAGTACAACTGTGTATAAATAGAAGTAGAGAAATAGCAAATGTCCTAGCTGTTACTCAAAGGCTCCAGATCACTGCCCACTATCAACATTAATTCCCTGAAAAATTGAACCAGAAGGATTTCCTGACATTTAAAGTGACTTCATAGCCTAGGCAGCTTAGTGGTCAAGACACAAGGCTGATAGTTTTCCAAACAGCAAAAGAGAGGCTCAGGAGAGTTTTATTTATTGGAGATAAACTTTTTTTTTTTTTTTTTTCATGAGAGCAAGGCTTATGCAGGACAGTAAGGCAATACAGAAGAAAAATAAGGCAAGTGCAGCTTCTGTAGATGGAGGAGGAGGGGAATTCTGAATTTGTGAGATTCAAAACAAGGCAGGCCACAGAGGGGCAACTGGATCAAAAACCAGCAAGAGAACAATTCAAGGACTAAATCTTGCTGTTAAAGCTGCAAATTCTGTATAATAATATAATTTGGAAACATGCTTTTAGTTTTGTACTGAAGTGTGACACCCTACAATGTAGAATAAGTTCATCTGAAGGCATATCCCATCAGACAAATGCCAGCTACAACAAGCATAGCTAGCTGGCTGTGTAATATGTAGATTTCCTTTCCTCAGTGGACAATCTAATTATTAGTTTCAAATTTCCTCTGACGGCTGCAGTGCTGTCCCTACATCTCTTCCCTCATGAACTGTAATCAACCTATATCATTTACTGCTTAGTAATATATCCTTTTGTATTTGCTTCCCTTCCATAGCTTTCCTGGAGCCTCCGTTATTCACTCCCATTTTTCATCTCTCTCCTCCCCTGCCAAGTTCTCAGACTAATACTACTCTTATAATTAAAGTATTTGCCCATACATCTAACATTAGCAACAAATTCTCAGGTTCTTTTTATTTCAGCATTTTCTTGTTTAGAACAGCTGCTATGTCTCTCAATGAAGTTAAAATGTCAAAAGGTAATAAAGGGTTAGGAAAGGACCATCATTAGCTTTGTACTGTAGGAGAAGTCAAAGGAGGAGAGGAGTGAAAATTTGAAATGACAGAATATTATTTCAATGAAATAATAAGGACAGTAACATGCTGCTGTTAAAATAATACAGAAGCACCTGGAAACCTATTAGCATTCTTTCTGAGCTTCAAGGAATGGTACAGATCAGAGAATAGAGGCTGAAACAATCTTACAGAATAAGCACTAAAGCAAAAATACAAACTATGAAAAAATACTTAGAAATCTTAGGCCTGTTAAGATTTTACTAGCTTAATTCTCTAACTTGTTTATATTTACCAGGGATAGTAGATAATTGCAGAAATGAAAAGGATTACAAATCCTCAAACTACCTCTTCACTTTTCTGCTACGGTTCTAACCTCTCTCCCTAATCAAATTTATATACATGAATAATTATCTCAGTGGCCCAACTAGATCCTGTATACTGAAGCTTAAGTTATTAGAAGAGTATAAAAAAACCCAAACCGTATTACTTGATTAACACATATCATAGAATCATAGAATCCTTTAGGTTGGAAGGGACCTTCAAGATCATATCAATCCCATCAAATGCAACTCCAAGGTTAGACTTTGATAAAAGAGAAGGAAGAAGATAAAAAGAAAAATCTGTTGATTGAAATTCCTCAGTAATAGCTTAGACCTTCCTACAGAAAATTGTTACTATAAGAACTTACTATAGAAAGCATTCAGCCTTGTACATTGTGGGTAACGTCAAGCAGCACACCACAAGCTGTAGAGGCTGGGGACAAGTTGCAGTCGTCCTTCACTGGAACTTCCAGTGGAGACTCAATGGAACTTGAGGGTTAAGCTACAAAACTTTGCAGATGCTTTGCATAGGTAAAGAATCTCTAGCCTTTCACACACTAGCTTACTGACAGAAAGGAAGGTAACAAAAATTAAGAAACTTTATTTTAGGATGGTCCTTGTGCTGGGGAATGTAACCTGAAAAAAAGTTTGCGTTGGGCCTTTAGAAGCTCACAGCTTTCATCACATCCTAGAACTTCAGTAGCTCCAGCAATACAAAATACATGGTTTGCAAGAGCCTGGTGTGTGTGTGTTTGTGTTGGGGTATTCTTTGTGACGGAACATTTTTGCAACTGAATTAAAAGTACTATCACTAATGTAACTCCAACTTGGCAGGTCTGCAATGCATCTTACTGTCCTGGTTATATGTATAAAAATGTAACAGCTCGAATCAGAAAGTGTTCTATACTTCTGTTGTATAATGCAGGCACACGGACGATAACTTCACCTGGAAAAGAGAAATTCCCATCAAATTTTGCAGAAAAGTTAATCTTAAATTATATGAGTTAGGCGAAGTGTTGTGGAGTCAAATAAAAAGACATCCATGAAATAGAACTGTCAATCATTTGAGTAACCTTCTGAAACACTGAGGCTTGTCTACAAGAAACAGTGAAGCAAGAGAAGCCCAGTGCCGTTGAAATCTTGACTGTATTCAATGTGTCATCTCACACAAAGTAGCCTAGAAGAAAAGTATAGTTACGTATAATTGTTTAAAGAGCTGTCACGAACCAAAGGATGGAAATCCCTGATTTGCGACGTTGCAATAATCTGCTCCTCCAGTAGGGGGGGGGGGGGGGGGTTGAGACGACGGGGCGTGCTCTC
>NW_008630163.1:0-4225 GCF_000691845.1 Merops nubicus | reverse complement strand
GTCACAGTGGACGGCTCCCCACCGAGAGCCGCGACGTGCACCAGAACCCTCAGCCCAGGACACAGGTAGCAGCCACGGGCAGCCCGGCAGGCAAACGGCAGCGAAATCCGGTTCCGCTTACATGATGCCGTGCATACTATCTCACGATGTTACACATTGCATCAAATTAACAAATCAAATTAATCAAATCAAAGGGAAAGGCTTATATTTTAAAGATTAATAAAAATCAGGAGTTTCTGTTGTGAAATATAATGCCTTAGAATCTTTGGAAAAAGTCTTACTCCTGACTGAATAACTGGAGTTCACGTACAACTCATTTTATTCCCTCTACACTTTAGCCACCACAGAACTAGTTGCAGTGGGCAACAAATATTTAACATGCTGCTTTATCAGAGACTTGTCATGGGAAATAACTTAAAGTAATTTATTTAATAAGATTGCCATGATAGCCAATAACATTTCAACAGAAAGGTTGGTCTTTGGACTAATTAAAACTAAAGCTTTTGAGACCTTTGTGCTCTTTCCCCTCCTCTGCTGATGTGCCTTCAAAGTATGAGAGACAAAGAGTCTTCCTGAGATTGTTTACTAAAGATAATTTGATAGAGTTTTGAGCTCTACTAATGAGCTCATGTGTCTTGCATATTAAATAATATGACAGAATAACTCTGGGAATTCAGAGTCCTTAGCTGTTGGACCGCATAAAGAACTGATCTATTAAATGTCCCAACACTCCACCTACACATTATGAGTTCGGAAGTATATATTCATACTATTCTTTCCTAACAAACAGATCTGGACATGGTAGCAAGCTTTATTTTTAAATATGTGAGATGTGTTCCATTTAATAAGTGTATTTTACTGTAGATATAGTACAGAACATTTACCCTAAGATTTAAGTATGAACTTTTTGTTTCTACTCGTATTATGAGCTTTTTTTTAAAAAAAAAAAACAAAACAGGGTTAAAGAGAAAAAAAAAAGATAAATTATTTAAAATTATATCTATGCATAAAACCGAGCAGTTTGCTGCTATAATCATCATTGGCTTTCAGGTGAAAAGATGTACCAAAATGCTCTTATGGCCGAGTTCCCTGATCTGAGTGAATACAAAACACACTCTGATCTTGCCTGATCCCATGTGCTCCAAAAATCTATTGTGGCTTGAGTCCATCCAGCTGGCAATGAAGCAACCACATATCTTCTCGTTCACCCCTATCTCTTCTGGTTGGACAGAGAGGGGAAAATACAACAAAAAGCTCGAGGTTCAAGACAAACGACACAGAGGACTCACTTCCCAGTCATGATTGCAGGCAGAAGACAAGCTCACCTTAGGGAAATAAAATCAATTTAAAGAAAACCACCACCAATTCGCCAATTGAATTATAGTAGGGCAGTAAGAAATACAACTGGAACTTAAAAATAAAAGACACCTTCCCCCCTGCTTCTTCCTGGGCCCAGCTTTACTAAATTCTCCCACAAGGCAGTGCCAGGGGGTAAGGAATGGGGGCTGCAGTCAGTCTGTTCCATGGTGATTCTACCTCTCCTTCCTCCTCAGGGGAAAAACTCCACAATGACCTTCTCTGCAGCAACATGGCATCCCTCCCGCAGGAGACAGTCCTCCATGAACTTCTCCTGCCAGCATGCCTCCCTTCTTCAGGCTGTGGTCCTCTCAGTGACAAACTGCTCTGGTGTGGGGGCCTCTGTCAGAGTCACAACCTTCTTCAAGATCAGTCCTCTGCTCCACCGGCTGCAGGCAGGATTCTGCTCCACCACTGATGTCCATGCGCTGCTGGGGATCAGCCTGACATCTCACCATGGGCTGAAGGGGAGAGGCTACTCTGGCACACTGACCCTCCCCTTCCTCACTGACCTTGGTGTCCACGTTTGTCTCTCACGTGCCACTCCTCTCCCAAACAAAAACAACACCCCAAAAAAAAGAACCCATCCAACAGGTTTTCGTCCTTTTAAATAAGTGATCACAGAGGCGCTGATTGGTTTGGTCTTGGCCAGAAGTGGGTCTGACTTGGAGAGCTTTTCAAAGCTTCTTACAGGAGGCCATGCTAGTAGCTCCCTGCCCTGCTATCAAAACCCCACCAGACACAAACCCAACACAATACCACAGCCTCATACAGGGAATTAAAAAACGGAAAAGTTCTATGATCAGGTAATTTGTTTCATTCTATGATTCTGTTATCAGACAGGTAAGTACATATTAGAATGCATACATGGGACTTAAAATTGTGAAGGCTTGAGTTTTGCCAGTCATATTGTTATAACGTTCCATCTAAAATAATGAAAAGCCCCTAGTTTCTCGCTTAGAAACACAGCATTTTAGTCAGTCATCTACTTATTTTCTGCCAAAGAAATAATAAAAGTAATTCTGAAGTTCTATCTTCTTTTATCTTTGCGTAAAAAGGTGGACTGTCTATGATGTAATGTAGGCAGTACAACATTTGGTACCGGTTTTCTTCTCTACACATTATTAGATTCCACAGCTAGTTAACATTTTAGTGGTCTGTGCTAGTTTTGTGAAGAAAATAAACAAATAAAACCAACAAAACTTGAGACTTCTTAAAAAAAAAAAATTAAAAACCCCAACAACCACCACCACCACCAGGTGGAAGGTAGGCAATAGCCTTTAATGCCTCAAACAAATAAGGAACTACTTGAACTGAGAATTTAAGAACTGTAAAGACAATCAGTTTTTCAAACATTTTATTTTTAAATTATTCTGGAAAAAAAAAAGAGAATGTGAGGTAACACAACCCAAAATGCATCTAATACTAACTGCTTTATTGAACATTAACTGTTTTAAATATTGCTCAACTAATTCCTGTAACAGTCTATTCAGACTTCAGCATTAGAGACACTATATGTATTTATAATAAATATAGCTCCAAATCAAATACTTTGTCTATTGAAGCATCAGCCACATATAATCTTATTTTTCTGCCTTTTAAGTAAAATTAAATGAAGAAAAAAGAAAGAAGGGGAAAAAAAAAAGCATTTTGCCTCCAAAATGAAACACCTCCCATTTGCTTTCCCCAAAACATACCTTCTGGTTAAAATTTTTCGGGGTACCATTCCTCTTCAAATTAAAAAAGCTTTTTTTTTTTTTCCCTTAATATTTTAGGCACTTCAAGTTCCTAATCAAACACTATAATCAGAGCACCAGATTTTTCCAGAAATTTCCTAACTTTTCCTGGCCTTTTTTGTTCTCTTTCTACATTCTTTTTCAGACGCGGGAAAGGAAAAGAGGAAAAGCAAAAACTGTTGTTGGCAAAAACTAGAGAGTGAAAAAAAGAGCGAGTTCTTTAAGTTTATCATGCCAATATTGCTTCAGTTCCTCTATGTTATAATAGATGAATTTTGCTAACATAGCATACTACACACTGTACATTTTCTGCCACAACAGCTTTACCTACGATTTCCTTCTACTTGTCTTTGAAGTTCATTGGCTACATAAGCCACGTACCATTCAACTAGACAAGAGGGACTGCCATGTTCAGCCCATTACAGTTGTTCCATGGTAGCAACAGTCATTGTAGCCTTTAGAGACTGACTGAAATATAGTTAAAGAAATGGTGATGGACTAACTACTTTTTATAATTAATTTATCCCAAAGTGGGTTTTATAGCCTGTTTTTAGCTCTCAAAACTGTAATGTGCTTAAATAATGAATTAGGAGAAAAACGTTTTCCTAGTCATTTACAGAAAAGAGTTCTGTTACAAAAATCATGAAGCAGCTCAACAGAAAGAAGAAAAGAAACCCCACAACAACAAATCATACACCAGGGGGAGTTCATAAATCCTTACGCATGATACCTTAAACCCCACATCTATTGTATTTACTACGTTCACATTTTGAAATAAGGAAATGAAGAAAGAGCAGCAGCTTTACTATAGGCTAGACTGTCATAACATCAGAAGGTACACATGCAGGCAGCTTTCTAACATGCAATCTAGAATGAAATATATGCTGCAAGGAACTTTTCCAGAGGAAAATTATCCCTTCTTGTGATTAGTTAACATTCCTAAAGTTCAGAAGTAAATTGTATATCACATAGGACATCAAATACCTCTGATTTCACACACTTTATTTGTAACAGTTACACTGGGATATCAAACCATAAAGCATAACATGGCTTGTAAATAGTTACCATATTTTCAGGAAAACATAACATTTAAGCTGTCCCAACCAATAATAGCTATGATATTACTGTTATAT